>NC_056741.1:1372919303-1373136803 GCF_019279795.1 Protopterus annectens | reverse complement strand
AAATTATGTTTCGTCTTTCCCAAGGTGTTTCTCATCTTCCTTTTTTTTGTTCTTCATCTGCATGCACTGTGCACAGAATCTCAGTCATTATCCTTCTGTCACACTAGGGATTCTTTTCATTCTCACTCTGTTTCCCATTTTGTTTTGCATTCTTTTGCACTTTCTCTTGTTTTTTTTTTTTTTCCTCTGTTTCACCACCCCAGAGTTTCTTTTTAACCCTATATTCCTTCTACAGAGTTGTCTATTTTGCTTGCTTTCACTCCTGACATCTCTCAGGTTACCTCCTCCCATCTTCCTGTAGTGTGCCTGTAATGTTATTCTCATCACACATGCAGAACTGATGTTTGCAAAAGCCCCCCCGGAGGGAATAACATAATAACTACTGATTTCTACTGTTCGTCTATCTCACTGCACATCATTTTGTCTCTTGAAAGCCCTTTGTTTTCTCTAGAGTGGTACAGTGTTTTTGAAAATGTGATTTCATTTAAATATGCATAAATAAAGTAATAATAATCAAATGGGGAGAGAAGAGCTACACTTTTAAGAGCAGATGCCAGCATTAACAGATTATTTCCCTGTCTCTGTGCCCCTGCATGAATAACCACTGTGAAAAAAAAAATTAAAATTCAAGAGACAGGTTTGCTCATGGAATGGTTTTGTTGCTCGTATAAACTACTCACGTGGTACTGTTATTCATTAAATCAGGAATGTGATTTGTTAAACTGCTTTTTGATTGTTTGTAATATAGATTGCATCTGAAACATTAACTCTAAACCACACCTCCACATATGTATACCCCTGGGTCTTTTTGATTGACAAGTTAAAGGAAAGCGTCTATTTCATACTGTTTTTGCCACTTAAATTGTAGATTATCTGTACACTGATATGCTGACTTCAGAGGTCATAACAAACACGTGCAGCAGTACATGTGCAAATTTAGGGTAATCAGTAACTGATGTTGTTACCACATGGACCCAGTCATCACACATACAGAGTTTAGGAGCAAAAACCAAAACCAAAAATGTATTTTAAATGATCAAGGGGAAGGAAGTAGCTGCTGTTCTCAGAAGTGATACTGATTCTGATAGCTTGTTTGTTCCATCAGTGTGTACATTCTGAATGTCATGCTGAGAATCAAGTCCTGCCTTCCGAACTTCCTGCTCTTACTTGGGAGTGTATTAATGGACTAGTCAGCCCCATTTGCTGTGTAACAAGGTGCTGCTTGTTTTGCTTTGCCTGACTAAGCTTTTGTCTTAAAATAAAAATAGTTGTGATTCTTTCAACAGTGCGTTTTATGCTTGTCCTCTTTCATAGTGAAAATAGTCCATGTATCAGGGGAGCAAACTCATGTTTAGGTGAATTATTATTCTGCAAATGACTAGATAATGTGAGAAAAATTAAGTTAAGGTACAGCATGACAGTATTGCAAGCTTCAAAAACTGTTGAATATTACTTGGTTGACAAGAAATGTCTTCATTAGAGTTGTAGGATTCCTGATTATGCATTTGATTAGGCAAAGAAATACCTTTTCTAGCAGGACACTGAAACTTGATGCAAAATTTAGGAATTCATGTTTACATAAAACAATGCTGAAAGCAGAAGACCTATGTTTAGTTAAAACTAGCGTGTTGTTACTTTTCAGCTTATGTAGGCAACTCTTATCTACTCCACCTTAGAATTATAGCTCTACCTATTGGTAGAATCTGAATAAAAAGCAAGTAAGCAACACAGCCTGAGTTCATACATTACTGCAACAAAGCAAGATAACTGTTTAGAGAAAATAAAGTAGGCCATATAATTACATATTTGAGTTTCAGCTCCATAAAAGAATATTCTATCTGTAGCAAAAACTTTAGTACCTCTCCACTAATCTCTACTCTGTCACTGCTTCAAGTCCCACCACGCTCTGTAAGAAGTAGCACTTTAAGTCATATGAAATAATTCCCTTTATGCCAGTCGTATCCTTTTCTTTCCCCTTTGCCCTTCCTCTTCAACACTGTTCCTCCCTTTTTACTTCCTTGACAAGTATGCTGCATCCATATCATATCACGACATTCCTTCTCACTGTGAAACAGTCCAAGTTTTACTTATACCTAAATTCCTCCATCCCTTACGGCACTATGAAATATTTACACTGTGTATTCTGTTAGCCTAATCTCTCTTTTCATCTATATGTCTCCTAGAGCTAGAACTGTATTCAGTACTCTAGCTATGGACTTAGTGATGTCCAGAGCAATGAAAGGGTAACCTCATCAACTCAAATCCACTTCCTTTAGCTCTGCACTCCAGCATCTTTTTACTTGTATGTCGACTTAGGGGTTGACTGTAATCTCCATCTCATTTTCCCCTTTCTCTTCATTAGGTCCACCCTTCAATTATGTATGTTTTTGTCATTGCAGTGTACATAACCTTGCAGTTTTTGCATAGTATCCGAGCTTTCACCTATCATCTCTGGAAACTGCGCACTGGCTTCCTGCATTTATGACATCAATATTTGTTGCCCCTGCTTCCTTCTGCCCTACTGACCATCCAGTCTGTCACTAACCTGATTGTAGAATAGACATATTCATTGCCCAGGCTGAGAGCTCTTCAATCCATTCATTCTCCTGGGGTGAGAGTAAAATGAGTTGGGAGTGAGGACCGTCAGCTACACAATGGTGATGATTATTTTAGCTTTAAGCCATACCATCATGTCAGTACTGTGGTGTAGAGAAATAAAGTAGAGACAAAAATGGATCACAAACAACAGTTAACCGAGCCTGCAGAACAATGTCAAAAGCAACCAAAAAAAAAAAAAACTTCAGGCTGTGGAAATGCCAACTGTTTTATTGCAAACAACACAAAGCTTTCGGGTTTGCACCCCGGGTTTGCCAATTTTTTTTAATATGAAGTGCTAAGCTCTTTTGTATTATGTTCACACTGAAGAAGAGTGCAAAACTGAAAGCTGTGTGTTGTTTGCAATAAAACAGTTGGGGTTTCCAGAGCCTGAAGTTTTTTTGGTTGGTGTAGAGAAATAAAGCCCTGAATACTGCCTAGGCAACCTGGGTTCAATTAGCGTCTCAGTCGTTTGAGGTGCTGGTGAGAGAAGGATTGAGCATGATCATCTGCAGGAGGAAGATGTATACTTAGGTGTACTTCCTGGTTGATCTCTGGCAGAAGCTTGGGGCACACAGACGGCATTATCCTGAAGGAGATGGGTCAGGGACTGAATCATTACCCAGTTTCCCAAAGGACAACACTTCTTGTGTATTGTCTTAAGCGATACAGGGCAGTGACTGACACACACAAACACAAACATATATATTTTTGTATGTATGTAAAATGCATGTGTGTGTGTGTGTGTGTGTGTGTGTGTGTGTGTGTGTGTGTGTGTGTGTGTGTATATATATTTTACTGATTTAAACACAACACTGCTAATTGATATTTTTGCTAGGGGATAAAAAAGGATCTGCTTTAGTAACTCAAGTGCCATCTACTCCAGTTCCTGTAACTCAATATCAGTCACTCTCAAGTATATATATCCACACTGGCAGAAAGTTAATCCGCACTGACATGGGAGTCTGTGCCTCTACATTCCCTGTCTGTAAATATACTGCGTTGGAGGTCATACCAACATGGTGAGAGTGTACTGAAAGATAAAGTCTGTGTATTTGGGTATCTCTTTCTCAAATGTACAGAAAATTGTTTAGCTGTAAGCAACTGAGTCTTGAGCATCTGGAGTGTGATCATGTAATAGACAATAGATGAAGAATTAATCAGTGCAGTACCAAAAATTGCTGCATAACACACTTTTATATAACTCATGCAGTCACCTTCTGGTACCATTCATGCTCATTAACACATGCCATGCCTTGTTCAAAGTAGGGAAAGAGTCTTTCTGACTCTGCCTTAGACTCTGAGTTGTTTGGCCTCACTGCAATTTCACTTCAATATGTGCCACATTTGAGAAAAGCTGGGAAAGATCAGCTTGAGACTGCAGAGGTACATCAAGGTTCACTTGTCCAAATGGACAAACTTGACTGCAATGTTAAATTTAATGGCTTAGATGTGCTTGCTGTGTTTGAACTGACTTTATTGTATTAGTATGTGAATTTGTGATCTGATTATTTTACTTGTGTGTTTTAGTACTGTTGCTACTGTTGCTGTTTGTTTTACATTTAGTTACAATAATTTTAAAGTCAAAGTTTGTGGATACAATTAGTTATCAAATAAATAAATAAATGGTTACTAGCCACATACCCATCATCTACTCAGCCCATTCTTCTAGAAGATGTAACTTACTACTGCTCCTGATTTTTATTACCCAAAGGCATCCATATCTCTTTTAAGGGATGGTGTTAACATGCTTCTGAATTTTTTGGGCACAGTGAAAAGAATATTACAGCGTACTAGTGTTTCTTCATAATGCATTTCTGTTTCCATCTCCACTTATGTTGAAGAGAATATCAGCTCCGCAAGGCTGCTGAATAGAATCACAGCTCAGCAAGGCTCTGACAGTTACTCTCCACACAGCTAGTTCCACATAGAGATAAGGGTTGAGAGCACTTATAACCTTGATTATAGGTTAATTCAATCCTGTGAATGTGACTGTCAGTCTGGGACAATTACTGCTGTTAGGAGTGTTAAATTTCATTATTTGAAGATTTACATAGTTTTGTGTGTTAATATTAAGTTAATATTTTCTAGGGGTGTGTTTGTTTGTTTTTTTTGTTTGAAGGACTTCATTAAAACAAAAAAGTCTTGTTAGATGTGACATAGGTTCCAAATGGATATGACAAGAAACAACTGTATAAAAGATCAACCTACCAAATGTTAATGTATGCATGTAACACAGAAGCTGAAACTATACATTAAAAAAGCTGTTATATGTAACAGGTGAGAATAATAACTTCTTATAATGACAGTTTCCATATTATCTTTAAATGTGAATGGTCTCACAAATTTATACAAAAAAGAAAGAGTAGTGAACTCTACTAAAAATTCAGAGAGCAAATAGTTATGCTACACTAGGCACATTTATAATGAACTGAGCATGTGAATTTGATTAAGAAAGGATTTCAGGGTAGTTATTCAGTGTAATATCTGGGACAGAGGAAAAAGGGGAGTACTTATATTAATTGCAAGAGGAGCTCCTATAATGATAGAAGAAAAAAGATGATAATAGTGGATTTGTAGTACTAAGGGGCTACTTGCAAGGGAGGAGGATTATGCTGGCATGTATTTATATTCCACCTAAAACTCTTCCACGGAGCTTAAGAAAATTCTGGGAAAAATAATCAGCTTTCAACAGGGGAATATTACTTATAGTATAGGTGGGGACTGGAATTTCATTTGCAAAAGTGAGGATGTATCTGGGGGACCTAGAAGGGAAAATATAACAAAAGAGGGTAGATTATTGAATACATTTGTGAAAATATTTGGTATGGAAGATGTGAATTCAGTAGTAGGAGTTTGAAGAGAATTTACATATTATTCCCCAAGGTACAAAAACTGGGCTAGGCGATATATCTCACAGGAACATGAACGTTTTGATACACATCCTATAACTATTTCAGATCACGTGGCACAAGTAACTAAAATAAAAATGCAGGGTAATGAAATAAAAATGAGACACTGGCACATCCCCACCTATCTGTTGAAAAGATTTATTTAGTGTAATGAGTTGGCAGACTTTAAAAATTACCTGCAAACTACTCTATCTAAAATACTTGGTGAGCAAATTGGTGTAACTAAGGAAAAGAATTTCTGAGCTGTGATACAGAATGAGAATTGCTTAGCCATAGTAAAACCTTACTGAGTTTAATTCTACTGACTGCCAAAAAGCAATTACTAGAAAATAGAAATCAAAGTCTAAACCAACTGTACTAGAAGTAGTGGATATTGTAACAGAGATAAAAGAACTGAAAGTGTAATCTTTAGAAAAGGGTGGGAGCAAATTACATAGAAAAAGTGGGAATTGTGGGAAGAATACATGTAGAATAAAATTTTGGAAGATGAATGAGGTTTAAGGGAAGGCAGGAATTGAATGATCTTTGTAATGCTTGACTGACAGTGACTGGATAGATTGTAAGTGATATAATAAATCTGAAAGAAAGTAAGATGATCTATCCTAGTACATGTTTTTCAGAGGATCAAGGCTGATTTATGGAGTATCTCTGGTTCTGGAAAAGTACTAGTGAAGTTGCTAGTATATGCAGACAGCATTCTGCTAACACCCGTCTGACCTTGCTTGTTTACATGAAGTGGAAAACACTGGATGAATTGAGGAAGGTGGTAGTCAGGGAGTTGGTCAAGTGATCAGATTTTTTCATATAACTAATAGGGTGAATAAATGTCTTAAAGGTGAATACTCTCCAAAAGTTGTCCTACCCACATGAATGTTTTCTTTAAATCTGTGTAATGTTAAGTTTACTCTGCTGGACAAGAGCATAGTGAATTTCATTTGGCAAAACTGTAATTCTACATTTTTAGGGATCTCAGGTACCCGAAAGTTAAAGGATTAACAAAGGTTCCCAGCCTGAAAGTTTGTTATTCAGCTGTTTAGTGGCTGCTTCAGTTTCAGCTTTGTCATATTGTCATAGGACATGGCACAAATACTTTTTGATGAGAAACAGAGCAAGGGCCACTGAAGTCATCATTTGTCTGCCAGAGTGCAGTCCTGTTTATTATGTTAAAAAATTTGAAGCCAAAATTGAGTGGGTCCTCCTTGGGTAACACAGTGATGGCATTGACAAGGTTGTGGATGAAAATAAAGTAAGAATCAGATAGTGATACAGGATAGCCACTTGAGAACAATATCAAGTTCAGTACAAAAGTCAGTCTAATGCTGTCTCTTTCTAAAAGATGTGAAGGTGTGGGACCTGATGTAAGGGGCTGAATTAAAACATTAGAGATGTGAGAAAGATTTGGGGGATTCACACTTCCCTTGACCCGACACTGTCTCATGCATACCGTTATTAATTGTCATGGGTAGGCCTCAGGCCTGTTTGTTCCAACAAAGCTGAAGCATTGGCAGATGACTACAAAAAGTAACAAAGAATAGCTGGTTCAAGTTAGAGGATATCAGAATCTGTAATCCTCTCTATATTCTCTTTTCTCATGGAAGATAAGTTCTAATACTGGAAAGCAGAAGTGGCAGAATTTAAAGATTGATTAGATGCAAATGGACTGAGGTGCTAGTATTGACATCCATTGCCCAGCCAAAGTCAAATAGCTGAATAACAGGTATGATTTATGTTTTACCCCGGAGTTTCTTTGAATTAGTTCAACTTGCCAACAGCAGTTACAGTAAGTCATAATGCAGCGAAACATTTTATTTTATTTTACTTTTTCTTTGTTTGGCAAAGGGGGAGATACATCTGTACCTCATGTGGTGGGAGCTCCCTTCCTCTTCTTGTTATGTACACTAACTTCTCGGCCATACAGCAGTGAAGAAAAGACAGTCAGGTTTGCTGAAAGTATCTGCTTTGGGACTTTATGTAATTGCCATTGTTCAGCTATCAGGTTTTTGATTCTTAAACTGGGTACTTAAATCTGCTAAACATTATTGTGTGAGATGTGGGGAAAAAGATTCAAGCTTGGCACACACTCCTGGTCCTGTCTTGAAAGTAAAATTATTCTGAATTAGGTTTAGACAATTTTTTCAACTGGGAAACTGCGAATTCATAAGGAAACTATTGAATGTAGATGGTTAATGGAGAATCTGTATCAGGTCTTATGCTGCTGACTTAAAAATCAATAGATATCTCCAGTTTGGAAAAATGGAAACAAGCTGAACTGTTTAGCTGTTCAAACCACCATGTGGCACACTGAGCTGAGTAGCATTACTGAGACTGTCTTTACCATATTGTTGCCTGTGTGTGTGTGCGTGTGTGTGTGCGTGCGTGTGTGTGTGTGTGTGTGTGTGTGTGTGTGTGTGTGTGTGTGTGTGTGTGTGTGTGTGTGTGTGTGTGTGTGTATATATATATATATATATATATATATAGAGAGAGAGAGAGAGAGAGAGAGAGACAGGAAGATGTTGATATAAATAGATTTCTTGGAGTAGTAGTAGTAGTACGATCTGGGGAATTAGTACTCCTTATAATTTTCAGTATACGTAGTGGGAAACTGATAAAGTTAAATGTTTATGTTGTGTTCGTGCTTATGATATAAAAACAATACAGCATATTAAGTCACAAAAGGAAAGCAGAAAAGTAGAATAAAAATGATTTAAGCATTGTAAGGTCACTGGAATGTTGGTTGAGTGAGTACACAGAATGGCAATAAAAGGTAGACAATATGGAGCACTAATATACCAATATGAGACAGATACGTACTGTAGCTAGGCAGAGGAAAAGCTTGACTTTCTTATTTTGCATCCTTTCCTTCTTTTCTACATATCAAAAGTAATGCATAGCCTAATGGCAAATTATTCTCATTCCTTCTTTGTTTGCCTTTTGAGTCAGTGCCTTAGCAGGTCTGACAATCCAGCTATATATATATGTATATATATATATATATATATATATATATATATATATATATATATATATATATATATATATATATATATATATATTTTTTTTTTTTTTTAACTAATGAGGAATTAGAGTAACTTCTAGGGAATGTAAGTACTATCAGTCAGTTGGGTAGGGCAGAAATATGGGGGCAGGATTAACATAATAAGGGATGAATACAGTGAAAGTCATAACTTTACTTCTCTTGGTGTGATGCATCTAGGTCAGAAATAATATCACTTGTTTTCTTTTGTTTCTTCTTATAGGGAATAGATTTTTTATTACTTCTTATGGAGGTTTGTACATAGCAGATGTGCAGAAGGAAGATGCCTCATCTACATACCGGTGCATCACCAAACATAAATACAGTGGAGAAACACGGCAAAGCAATGGTGCTCGGCTGTCAGTCTCAGATGCAGGTAAGGAAGCAGCAGTATTTTTTTTTTATATCTCCCAACTTGGCGGAACATAAAATCTTAATGGGAAGACTTGAAAAAAGAATATATGTTTTGAACTTTCATGCATAACATTTAAATGTTGCATGAGGATATATATGTAACTGGCAGGAAATTATACACCATATGGAATGAAGGATTATAATTTCTAGGAATTGCTTATTCGTATCCCTACATAGACATATGCACCACTTAGTGTGTATGACATGACAGTGGAAAGATTACGGAAATTCATGTATTTGATTACAGATGTATCAAAGTATGCATATATGCACATATTTTTTTCTGTATTTATAATTGTGGAATGAAAAATAATGTATTGAGATGGTGGCCATTGTAGACACATTCCAGAAGCTAAAAGAGATAAAGTAACTTGGTTGTGGCCACAGAGAGACATGTTAGTTGTGAAATGAATCTGGGCTAGCACACTGGCCTCATTTCCTATGCCTCATTTTGTTTTAAATAAATAACTGCCCTAAATCAGAACTTTAGGAAAAAGGGTTGGTTGCTTTTTGTAGATGAAGAGTAAGTTGCTTTTTAGATGAAGGATTTTAGATATGTTGAGGTCTTGTTCACATGCAATGGTAGAGGGGATTGGGATGGGTGCACTGGCATAAGTAATGCAGGAATCATACCAGACTGTGGTTGTGAAGCGAGGAATAGGCCACTGGATGAAGCTGTCAGTTTGCTGTCCAGTCTATGCCCTGATCATTGTGGTCTTTGGTGAAAAACAAAAGTGTAATCTCACTGATGCAAGTGAGGCTCCGTGGTCACTTTTCTTAATACAGTGAGGAGCTCAGCAGTCAGATAGGACCTCAGAGTAGAGCTACTGGTGCTCTTGGTGGATAGGGACCTGTTGAGGTGCTTTGGGTACCTGTTGAGGATGTTCCCAGCATATCTCCTGTGGGAAGTTTAATAGGCACAACCTGCAGGAAGGAGGGCCAATAGCAGACCCAGGACATTATGGAAAGGTTATATCACTTAGTTTGCCAGGGAATACCTAGGGATCACAGAGGATGAGTTATCCAATACATTTAGGGATAGGAATGTATGGTCTGTCTGCAGAAATAGTAAGGTTGGGGGAAAACTCAAAAAACTGCTGAGGGTAAGCATGACATGCTAGTCATGTGAGAATCAGTTGGAAAGGCAGAGATGCAAGATGGTTGTATCTCTGAATATTTTGTCTATGCACTGTAAGCATTATTTTCTGTTGCCATGGTCCCACACCTGCATTTGCTGGATGAAGTGCTTATTTTATTACCCTTTTAGTACCCTTGACTAATTGAAGAAAGTGCTCATTCATTTTTGAGCTATTTACAAAGTATGCAGAAATGTTACAGTAAGAAGTGTAGTCCTAAGAAACCAAACCATATTAAAGAAGCTCTGACTGAGATGGTACTCAAACAGTCCAGTAAACTAGCATGTTGTGATAAATTTGTTATATAGAATGCTGTTAAGCGGAATTTATTTCAAAGTAGATTATTTAAGTACTTGGTTGAAACCTAAGTGGAAGGAGCTACTCAGAGCAACAAAATAATCTGCAGTTGAACTCTTGGACCTGTCATCTGTTTCAGCAGTTGCCAGTTTCATCATTCAGTGATGTTCTGTAGTCAGATTGGTTAACTTCAGTGTCTTTGGAATTGGACTTGTGCTATAGAGTGGACATTGCAAATGATACTCCTTTTTTGTTAATGTGATACTAAATGGAGATGGGTGCTTTCACAGACTGTTTATGTTACCAAAGAAATTGCTGCTGTTGCTGATTTTAATGTTTTCCCCTCCACTTCCAGATACATTCCTGCAGACTCCTACCTTGTCAGTCAATATTTTATCGAAATCAATGTCTACTATACCAAAAACAGAGACAGACCTAAAATATCAAGGAGCTCTTTATGACAGTAATAAGCAAGTGCAACATTGTGAGCAGCAGGAATGTTCAGTGGCTGATATTGAATTTGAAAATGATCAGTTACAACTGGCAAATACTGTATTTCAAACAGTTGGTAGCCTAGAAGGCAATACTTTAGAACTGGAATGCACAGCCAGGAGGCTGACTGTGTGGGTACATGGGCTACCAGAATGTTAGGTAGCACATTGTTTCCATGTACCGTTTTGCTTAAAATTTTAATTGAACTGGCTAAACTATCGAATATTCCTAAAACTGCTGAGTTCAACTTACACGTAGTCCATAGAGTGCGTTATGCTAGCAATAACCAGAACCGTTTGATGAATGCACACTCTTTCATAGGTTCATAGGTTCATAGGTTTATACTAGGCTATCTGCCCTAAGGCATTTATAAGCCTAGCCCAAATTTTTGTGGCTTACGCCACCCCTTATATGAAAAAATACTGTGCCCATTAGTTTGTTGTGCCTCTGTCCAGCAGTGACACAGAGATGATTCCAAACCTACGATCTCCCATCCACAGGTCTAGATTTCTCTTGAACAGAGTCAGCGAGGTGCTCTGCCTCACATGGACCGGGATTTTATTCCACAGCATAGGGAGTCTCTGAGTGATAAATCTATCCCTCCAGCACGTCCTATTTATATCCGTGCTAAGGTTTAAGTCGCTTGCTCTAGTGGTTTTGGTGGATTTGGATTTTTGAGGTGGTGCATGTCCATTAATTCCGGGTTGGACATGGCCTTGTATGTCAGGCACATGTCACCTCTGAGCAGACGGTATGCGACTGAATAGAGCTGGAGTTTCTTCAATCTGGCAGCATATGACTGATTTTGGAGTCCCTTTATCCTTTTGGTGAGGAACTTTGGGGTCTCTCCAATTGCTGCAGATGTCGGGTGAGATACATCCCGAATGGGGCATTGTACTCGATCATTGGTCTGATAAGTGAAGAGTACAGGGGAACAATGACCTCACTAGATCTGGATGTGAATCCCTTCATGATCAGGTGGGCAATGTAGAAGGTCTTTCTAACCACTTTAGCAATGTGAGTGTCAAAAGAAAGGCCACTGTCAACCTGGGTCCCCAGGTCCCTGATAACCCCTTCTGTGCTTAGTGGATTGCCACCTATATGGTAGCTTGGGGTTACCTTGTTTTTCCCGAAGGGTATGACTATACATTTTTTGGCCTTTCTTTCTTTCTTTATTGATATGAATTTGGCATTTGAAACAGCCACGAAGCACCATGGGTTCCAATTTCATCAATTCTGTTTTATTGTTGCAAGACCTACCCAATTCAAAGACTCAGAAGAATATAACTTTTGCTGACTTCTTATGATTTTGAGGGAAAAAAGTGTGACAAGATTCAGTTTTTCAGTGACACTTTAGTCTTTCAGAACTTGACTTTGCCATTGTATTACAGGTTCTGTATCAGAACCTCCTCCCTTAACTACTCCATTTTGCAGACCAAGAAAACTTTTTCTTGATGTGTTTTTTCTCTTTTTGCTATAACTGGTTTCTAGATAAAACAATTGTAAATTCTGGTTGCAAGAGCCTTATGGGTTGGGATGAGGTGGGGCTCCTCCTTACTGACAAGGGGTTAATAGTGTCAGAGCCATGGACTAAAACTAAATGCCAAGAAATTCATAATAGTATCCTTTAGGAAGTCATCCATCCCTGGTAACTATCATATTGACAACACACCCCATAGAGTTGACTCAGTAGTCAGGGACTTAGGGACACACACATATAGTAATCTAACCTTTGACCATCACATGTCTACAGTGATGAGGAAATCATTTCATGCTGCACATTTTATAAACAAAGGTATGGCATCTTAGTCCAAGGAAGTCATTGTTCCACTGTATTCGGCATTCATCAGACCCATCATTGAGTATAATGCCACGTTTGGTATGTTCATAACCACCAACAACTGGATTATCCACAGAGGTTCCTTGCTAAAAGAATACAGGGAGTAAGTAAAATGTCCTATGCAGACTGCCTCAAGGCCCTATCCCTGTATTCTGTCCCCTACAGGCTTTTGAGGGGAAATGTAAGACCCCCACTCTGATGGACCTCCTGTATATCCACAAAACAAACAGCACCAGAATTATCCATTCTAAAGACTTAAACATTGCCTGTGTTATAAATAGGACCTGCTGAAGAGATAGGTATGTATCCCAGAGACTACTCCATCTATGGGACAGGCTACCCATCCATGTGAAGCAGAGTTCCTCGCTAACCCAATTCAAGTGCAACTTGGGACAATTGGGTGGGAAACCAGAAATTCATCCCTGGTTTGACACCTATGTCTCTAATAGACACAGGTAACCTGTAAATGGTTCATCTCCCAGGCCCATGCTTACACTTATCAAGGGTATCATAACTTCTCAGAGATTTGGGATGCGTGGCTAGGATTAAAAAGGCCCTTGTGATCGTTAGCCTAGTAAACACCTATGAACCTATAATAGGGTATTTATTCTGGTCCTGTTTGGACACTAGGAACTGCTGGATTGGTTGTCCTGGTGCCCTTTTCATGGTGACAACACTCTTCACAAGTTCAAGCTCCTCCATTGTTTCATAAACCCCTGCTCCCCAGAGATGGAATCCATATATTATCTTCTCCATTGCAGCTATGATGTCTCTCAGCGAGCTTGAGCCATTGGAGGTGTTTTCATAATTTTGGTGCAAGATAAATACTCTACATTGTTAAAAAAATACTAAATAACCTTTAGTTTCCACTGCTGATTTTATTCTGCATGTCTTAGCTGACTTCTTTTTTCTATCTTGAACTCCACTCCCCATCCCCTTTCCCTCTGTGTCCCAGTGTGTGTGTGTGTGTGTGTGTGTGTGTGTGTGTGTGTGTGTGTGTGTGTGTGTGTGTATATACATATATATATATATATATATATGGTTCTACCTGACTTCGTCGACAGCGCAGAAGACCGACAGCGAATTGAGCTCCAGAAGATCGAAAACGAAGAAGACCGACGCGAATCGCGAGTGGCAGAACATCGACAATGCAGAAGACCGACACGACGGATGACAACACCAACGCCGAGGATGCCGACATGGGGAAAGGCTGTGTGAGTATGCGGTAGTGACGGACGTTAGGGTGCGAGGCAGGTAAGTGTGGAGATTGACGGTCTGTGGGGATAGGGGTGGGTTAAGTGAGTTAGGGTTAGGGAGCGATAGGGTGGGTTAAGTGAGTTAGGGTTAGGGAGCGATAGGGGTGGGTTAAGTGAGTTAGGGTTAGGGAGCGATAGGGGTGGGTTAAGTGAGTTAGGGTTAGGGAGCGATAAGGTGGGTTAAGTGAGTTAGGGTTAGGGAGCGGGTAGGTAAGTGTCGCGATAGTGACGGACCTTAGGGTTAGGAGTAAGGTTTAGTGTGGGCTTGTAAGGATTTTGGTGTGCTTGTGTTGTGTGTGTGGTTTGTGGAATGGGGATGTGTTTTGTTTTAATTGTTATTGTGGTGTGTGCAGTGTATGGGGTTTCGTGTTTGTGTACCGTCGGTTATTTCGTTGTCGGTTATGTGTGGTTTCGTGTTTATGGACTGTCGAATATGTGGTGTCGGTGATGTGGTTGTCGGTGTTGTGGGGTTTCGGCTATGTCAGGTAGAACCATATGGTTCTACCTGACTTCGTCGACAGCGCAGAAGACCGACAGCGAATTCGGAGCTCCAGAAGATCGACGAAGAAGACCGACGAATCGCGAGTGGCAGAACATCGACAATGCAGAAGACCGACCTGACGGATGACAACACCAACGCCGAGGATACCGACATGGGGAAAGGCTGTGAGAGAATGCGGTAGTGACGGACGTTAGGGTGCGAGGCAGGTAAGTGTGGAGATTGACGGTCTGTGGGGATAGGGGAGGGTCAAGTGAGTTAGGGTTAGGAGCGATAGGGGTGGGTTAAGTGAGTTAGGGTTAGGAGCGATAGGGGTGGGTTAAGTGAGTTAGGGTTAGGGGCGATAGGGGTGGGTTAAGTGAGTTAGGGTTAGGGGCGATAGGGCGGGTTAAGTGAGTTAGGGTTAGGGAGCGGGTAGGTAAGTGTGCGATAGTGACGGACCTTAGGGTTAGGGTAAGGTTTAGTGTGGGCTTGTAAGGATTTTGGTGTGCTTGTGTTGTGTGTGTGGTTTGTGGAATGGGGATGTGTTTTGTTTTTAATTGTTATTGTGGTGTGTGCAGTGTATGGGGTTTCGTGTTTGTGTACCGTCGGTTATTTCGTTGTCGGTTATGTGTGGTTTCGTGTTTATGGACTGTCGAATATGTGGTGTCGGTGATGTGGTTGTCGGTGTTGTGTGGTTTCGACTATGTCAGGTAGAACCATATGGTTCTACCTGACTTCGTCGACAGCGCAGAAGACCGACAGCGGAATTCGGAGCTCCAGAAGATCGAAAACGAAGAAGACCGAATCGCGAGTGGCAGAACATCGACAATGCAGAAGACCGACACGACGGATGACAACACCAACGCCGAGGATGCCGACATGGGGAAAGGCTGTGTGAGTATGCGGTAGTGACGGACGTTAGGGTGCGAGGCAGGTAAGTGTGGAGATTGACGGTCTGTGGGGATAGGGGTGGGTTAAGTGAGTTAGGGTTAGGGAGCGATAGGGGTGGGTTAAGTGAGTTAGGGTTAGGGAGCGATAGGGGTGGGTTAAGTGAGTTAGGGTAAGGGAGCGATAGGGGAGGGTTAAGTGAGTTAGGGTTAGGGAGCGATAGGGGCGGGTTAAGTGAGTTAGGGTTAGGGAGCGGGTAGGTAAGTGTGCGATAGTGACGGACCTTAGGGTTAGGTAAGGTTAAGTGTGGGCTTGTAAGGATTTTGGTGTGCTTGTGTTGTGTGTGTGGTTTGTGGATTGGGCATGTGTTTTGTTTTTAATTGTTATTGTGGTGTGTGCAGTGTATGGGGTTTCGTGTTTGTGTACCGTCGGTTATTTCGTTGTCGGTTATGTGTGGTTTCGTGTTTATGGACTGTCGAATATGTGGTGTCGGTGATGTGGTTGTCGGTGTTGTGTGGTTTCGACTATGTCAGGTAGAACCATATATATATATATATATATATATATATGGTTTACCTACATAATATTGACAGGCACATTGTCGAAACAACTTCCGCGACCTCTGAACTGCAGCTTCTCAAAACCGCGAACACAGGTATTCCAAATTGCAAAATCTCGTCCTCTTTTTGACCCATGGTAGCACTTCTTTCAGGTGTGGAGCAGTCAGAAATGCCGATGTTTGCTGTTTTGTTCGGCTTTCTGACATGTCGGTGGTACAGAATTCATGGAAACGGTTCGACTATGCACACATTCGAGGATGTGCTTTCAACATTATGAAGGAAAACCATATATACACACACACACACACACACATATATATATATATATATATATATATATAGATATATTTATATATATATATGTGTGTGTGTGTGTTTATATGTTGCGTCTTTCGGCTTTTCCCGGTTAGGGGTCGCCACAGCGGAACTCCGGTCCGCTAATGATTGGCAGTTGATTTTTACGTGCTGAGTATATATACATATATATATATATACATATATATATATATATATATATACATATAAAATATATATATATATATATATATATATATATATATATATGTGTGTGTGTGTGTATATATATGTATGTATATATATATATATATATATATATATATATATATATATATATATATATATATGGGTCTACTTCACTTCACCAAAATCCCATTTCCCTGACATTCATTTCACTGAGACCAAATCACCTAACGTTCACAATACTGACAAGACCCCACCTATTTTAAACATTGGAAACCATAGACATGGATACTTACAAGTTGAATGAATAATTATTTCAAGAAGATAATATATACCCAAACTATGTGGGAGGCTATACCCCCCACACCCGCCAATGTGGGGGCTGTGCCCCCCACACACCCCCTTACTATATATACTAACTCCGGGTTCGCACTGTAGTGGGGAACAGGGAATATACCTTTCAATGAAATGAGTTTCAATCAAATGAGTTTTCAGTGACATGAGCTTCCAGTGAATTGTGCTCAGGCAACTGATTTTCAGTGAAATTAGTTTTCAATGAAATGAGTCTCATTGAAGTGTGTTTTCAAGGAAATGAAGTAGACCCATAAATATATATATATATATATATATATATATATATATATATATATATATATATATATATATATATGCACACACACACACACACACACACACACACACACACACACACACACGAGTCTACTTTGATTCACTGAAAACTCATTTCACTGAATCACATTTCACTAAATGTAAGTACTGTTGGGCAAATAAAATGTATATACCCTTTCCCCCACTGTAGTGCAATCCTGAAGTTAGTATATATATAGTTTGGGGGTGGGGATGGCACAGATCCCACATTAGGGGGTGTAGCCCCCACCTACTTTTGGTTTTATATTGTTAGCTTTCAGGGAAATGAGATTCATAAATATAAAACCTAGCTGTGCCCCCACCCCCCAACTATATATACTAACTCCAGGACCGCACTAAAGTGGGAAAAGGGCATATATGTTTTATTTGCCCAACAGTACTTGCATTCAGTGAAATGTGATTCAGTGAAATGAGTTTTCAGTGATTTGAGCTTTCAGCGATTTTTTTTTGAGGGTGAATTGAAATTCAATGAAATGAGTTTTCAGTGAATGAAAGTAGACCCATAGATATATATACATATAAAGATATCTTTGGCTTTGTTCATCATCTTGGATTACTGTTAGCTTTTTCAGTGTCAGATATTAGGATTTTGTGTTTGCTGCTTACTGTTATTTCTTTTTTGTGAGGATTGTTGGTAGATTTGGCGTACTAAATAGAGTGACTTTGCTGCTGGTGCTGTTGTTATGCAGTGTGCTTGTGGTAAAACTTGTATTTCTTACATTGTTTCATTTAACAAAGCTATGGAGAAAGACATAAAGGTCACTGGCATCAAGAACTGTAAAGAATGTGGGCATAAATCTCTCTCCAGGATGTCCTTGACATATCAGGCCCATAACTGAGTACAATGCCCCTTTTGGGATGTACCTTACCAGACACCTGCAGCAACTGGAAAGACCCCAAAAGTACCTTACCAAGAGGATCAAAGGGCTCAAACAGATGCCATATGCTGCCTGGTTAAAGAAACTCCAGCTCTACTCAGTGGCATACCACCTGTTCAGAGGCGATCTGTGCCTGACGTATAAAGCCATGTCCAACCCAGAATTAATGGACATGCTGCACCTCAGAAAATCCAAATCCCATCGAGCTATGCGCTTGTGAGACTTGAACCTCAGCACTGAAATAAATAGGACATGCTGGAGGGACAGATTCATAACCCAGAGGCTCCCTTCACTCTGGAATAAAATCCCGGTCCAGGTTAGGCAGAGTCCCTCATTGACTCTCTTCAAGAGGAATCTTGATGAGTGGATGGGAGATTGTAGGTTTACCCCGGGTATCACTTCTGTGTCACTGTTAGACAGAGGCACAGTATACTAACCTCGAAAAAGGGCATAGCAAAATAAATTTAAAATAGGTGGCGAAAGCCAAACACATTCTGGCTAGGCTTATAAATGCCCTAGGGCAGATAGCCTAGTATGAACCTATGAACCTATGGTGTGTCTTAGGATGGGGCATTAATATAGTTACTGTGCTATATGTAAGAATTTTAGGTTCTCAGATGTTACTTCATATGAGGAAAACATTAGTTTTAAAAGGTTTCCCTAGATCTGAAGCAGAAGAAAAGGACTCAGAGAGATCTCTGGACAAAGACAATTTTTCCTTAAAGACTTTCTGTCATGAGTAAAAGAAGGAGGAACCGGACATTTCAGTTTTAGAGAAAATGACCCCAGTTAAGGTAGCGGCACTTCAGTCTTTCCTTCCCATCCTTGACCTTCCTGTATAGCTACTTCTGCAAGCCCCCCCCCCCACCCCCCCACAAGCAGGATTCATCTAATATGACTGAGTTCCAAGGAGAAGACTTGGGAGCTTCTCCTTTATGCATGAGCATTCCAGATATCTGACCTCTAGACTGTCATCATCTTCATCCCTGCATTTCTACAGGTCTCTTTAGAGCCTGATACTCTTGGATTGGTAACAGATGATGTCAGTCTTTGTGAAGACCCAACTTCAGTACAATGTCATTGCAGCCCCCACTGTGTCTGGGGGGGGGGGGCTAGAAAAGAGACCTTTACCACCTTTTCTTCTGTTCCAACTCTGGCCCCTGAATCAATACCTGTAATGATGGAATCAAATATAATTTCTTCAAAAAGTATACCCTCAGTTACAGTGGAATATTTACCTTCAACTTTGTTAATGATGGACTCAGGGATTCCTCACTGATACCAACTCTGGCCTTGATGTTGCAACCCCTCAGAAGAAAAATCTTCTGGGGTGACCAACACCAGACTTTTTGGTGCCAACAGCTGACATCAAATATACCTTCTATGATACTGACACAAGTGCTGTTAGTGCTGGT
This sequence comes from Protopterus annectens, assembly GCF_019279795.1. Classification (NCBI taxonomy): domain Eukaryota; kingdom Metazoa; phylum Chordata; order Ceratodontiformes; family Protopteridae; genus Protopterus; species Protopterus annectens. The sequence goes on along the minus strand of NC_056741.1, from coordinate 1,373,117,456 downwards.
AGCTTCAGACCAGAATATGTCAATTTACTTATCAGCGTTGGGGAGATCCAAACTGGGACAGGTACACGCTCTACAAATTCTAACCTGAGAGACCTTCAATATTAGAGTGTTTAACTGTGCATCATTGCATCATTGTTGTTCCTACAATGCAGAGGCTGTCATAGGCTGAGATTTCTGAGATCTGAGGCACCTTCTTCCAAGGAGGGTACAGATGACTCTTCTCTGAGTCCACTAAGGAAAAGGTGATGTAAGAGGAAACACCTTCACTCCCCTTTGGTGTCTCCCTCTAGGGACATAGATCTCGGTGAAAGGAAGGTTCCCCCAATTCCCCTCCTGAAGATACCTCATTTGATGATATCCTGGAGATTAGACAGGAGGGATCTTGGCCCGAAAACCCCACTTCCATAGAAGAAGAAATTTTGCAAGATGCCTATAAGTCCTGATGTTCATCGTGTTTCATTGTTGCAGTCATTACACTTGGGTTATCCTGCTGGCAGGCTACCTGCAGTCGGCCTGAATTCCAAAGTCCTGGTCCGGCGTCGGTTGCTGTTGCCTCTTCCCTGACGTCAGTGTACCAGGGGTATATAAGATGCAGCCAACACCATTTTCTTCAGTCTTTCTTGCTGTGCGGTGTCCGAAGCAAAAGCAGTTCGCAAGTGCCTGTCGGCCGACTCCTGAGATCTTCGAAATTGAATTTCAGATCCAAAGTCTTCAATAAAGCTAAGTACCCCGTTGGGGAAACTTTTTTCTTGCTCCAAACCGATGTCAGAAAAAGTTAACAATTGTATTTTTTGTGGGAAGCAAATACCTCATAAGGATTTTCATTCTTACTGTATTCCTTGCCTAGGACCTGACCACGACGTTGCTAGTTGTCGGTTTTGTGCTAGATTTAACCAATGCACTATTAAGTGTCGGTACGATTTTGCATTTCATTACTTTGGCCGAAGGTTTAACTATATAATGCCGTTGGAACAGCCGATGACCGGAGTTCATAAAAAGCGCAAGGAAAAAGGAAAGGACAGGCATCCGAGGCCCAAAACCAATGACGAAGCCTCTGCTAGGCCAGTCGCCGGTTCGCCGGTTCTCAGTGAGGTGCTTTCGCAGCCCCTGACACCTGCTACCTCAGAGCCACAGGCCGCCTCCAACTCTCACGTGGAGACAACTAGGCCTCTGAATACTCAAGGTATTGGACCTTCGGAAACTAATTCCTCAGATGGGTCCGGAGCCGCTGAGCAGGCATCGGCTTCTGAGGGTGTTTTCAGACCTACACAGCTTTATATCAAGCCAACTTCAGCATCCAAGACAAAGACTAAAACAGCTTTAAAGACAAGGAAACAAGTACAGCATTCTCCAGGGCAGACTTCCATACCTAAGAAACAGATGCTCAAAATGGCCGAAGACCTAATTACTTTGATCAGGGGTTCCCATCCCCCTCCTGATAAGAGGCCTAGGCAAGACACTGAATATGATTCCTCTGATCAGGTTTCCATTTCCTCTGACTCCTCTTTAGAACAGGGATACTCTCTTCCTCCCTATGAGGATTCTGATGCTGAAGAATCTATTCCTTCAGCTTCTCCTCCTGAGGACTATTCCTTTGGGGAAACTCTGCATACCATGAGGGGGCATTTCCACTGGGAGAGCCAAGATTACTCAGAATCTAAGAAAAGGCTCAGAGATTTTCTTCTACTACCTCAGCACAGACCTCTTCCTATTCCACCTGTTCTAGACATTGTAGATGATGTATTTTCAGAGTCCGGACTGTCTCCCGACTCTTTACCTCCTCCACCTGTTAAGCCAGACAGATACTACAGGATCCCAGATTCTCATAAATTTCTATATAAAAACCCTGCTGCTGACCCAGAAACTATATCTCAGGGTCCCAAAGGGGTCAAGGCCTCTACTGCAAAAAAAAAAAAACAGTCCCCTCAGATAGGGATTCAAGGGCACTGGACAGATGGGGGGAAAAAGTTTATACTTCTGCTTCCTTGGCTGTAAGGGCTTTAAATTGTCAGTTTTATATGCTTAAATATCAGCAATACTTAATGTCACTGCTAAAACAGAAAATGTAGACAAATTCTGAATGTTCTGAGAACAAGGAAATGCAGGATTTATTGCATGCAGCTGAACAAGTGGGAAAGCATACTTTGCAATGTGGTTTTGATTCACTGGAGGCCTCTTGCAGGGCCGCTGTTACAGGTTCTGTCATTAGAAGGCATGCTTGGTTAAAGGAACAGAATCTGCCTGATCATGTAAAAGCAAAATTATTGGATGCTCCATTACAGCATGATACTTTGTTTGGTGTTAGGGCAGAAGAGGTATTGAAGAAAATGGAGGATAAAGCTAAATTTATGCAGACAGTAAAGGATTTCTTACAGGTACAGCCACCCAGATTTAGCAGGAACTGGCCTTCTAAGAATTGGTCCTTTCCAGTGTCAGACAGGCCCACAAAGAGGCAGATACAGACACTCTAGTGGCAGACAACAGCCCCAGGGCTCATACAGGCTCAAACAATGGGGTGCTTCTACCTCCAAAAGCGGAGAAGCAAATCACAGCCATATAGGAAACAGTCCCAATGACGTCCCTTTGCCAATGCCAAGCACTTGTCTTTTGGAAGCACCCTTAGGGGGAAAGCTAGCACTTTTTTCACAAAATTGGCACATGATCACCCAGGACAAATGGGTCTTAAATATAGTCTCTCAGGGCTACAGGTTCCACTTTCACACCCTTCCAAAAGCAAAAGGTATGCCAGACCTGCCACACAATCAGTGGGCAGAGGCACAAAAACAAGTTTCATCTCTCATGGGCATGAGGGCTATTCAGCCAGTACCACAACAAGAGCAGGGACAAGGATTTTACTCAAGACTTTTCTTAGTTCCAAGAAAGGACAAAGCCTGGAGACCAATTCTGGACCCGTCTATTCTAAATACTTTTCTGGTCGTTGCAAAATTCAAAATGTTGTCTCTGCAGCAGCTTCTGCCCATGCTGGGCAAGAAGGCTTGGCTTGTAACTTTGGACCTCAAAGAGGCATACCTGCATGTCCCAATCAGACAATCTTGCAGAAGATACCTCAGATTCATAGCTGGCTCAATGCACTTCCAATTCTCTGCACTGCCCTTTGGCTTATCTACTGTGCCCAGGGTCTTCACAAAATGCCTGGCACCAGTAATTGCATTTTGCAGACAAAGAGGAATTCAAATATATCCCTACTTGGACGACTGCCTTATTCAAGCAGAGACCAAAGACATTCTACTAAAGCATCTGGCGTTTGTAACAAGATTACTAATTTGCCTAGGGTACACAGTAAATGAAAAGAAATCAAAACTAGTACCCTCTCAAGAGATAATATTCCTGGGTGCAAGCTTAAATACAACTGCCCAGACAAACAAAAACAACTGACTTCTTACTTCGAAAGCATGGCAACAAAGACCCAGTTATCTGCAAGAAGAATTCTGCAGGCTCTGGGCTACATGGCATCCTGCATTCTGCTATTTCCATATGCAAGACTGCATATGAGGAAGCTACAATGGTATCTAAAAAGTGTTTGGACTCAACATTGCCACAGCCTGGAATCACTAATTTCACTCATTCCCTGCCTGCAACAGGAGTTTCGATGGTGGGCACAGGCCTGTCACCACAACAAGGGACAGCCATTCACTTTACCCACAGCCAGACAAACACTAACAATAGATGCATCAGATTATGCCTGGGGGGCCCACATGGCAGGAAAATGTATTCAGGGCACATGGCCCACAAGCCAAAGGCATCTTCACATCAATCAAAAAGAGATGCTGGCTGTACAAAATGCTCTGACAGCCTTCAAGGACCTTCTTCATCCAGAACAACTGCTGATAAAGACGGACAACACTACAGTCATGTGGTACATAAACAAGCAGGGAGGCACACATTCTTACCCCCTCTGCAGACAAGCCATGATTTTGTGGAACACAGCATTGACTTACCAAGTACACCTGCAAGCACAATTCCTGCCAGGAAAAACAAATGCTCTGGCAGACAAACTAAGCAGAAACCTCATGGATCCTCACGAGTGGAAACTAGATCCACAAATCTTCAACATGATAACAAGGAAATGGGGATGCCCAGACATAGATCTATTTGCCTCCCCTCACAACAGCCAACTACAGAGATTCTGCACAAGGACTTATCACAAACAAGCATGAAAAGTGGATGCTTTGCCATTCAGCTGGAACAACCTTACAGTATATGCCTTTCCTCCACTGCCTGTCCTCCCCAAGGTACTCCTAAAGGTCAGACAAGAGAAGCCACAAATGATACTGATTGCCCTGGATTGGCCACGCCAGCACTGGTACCCAATCCTAAGGAGCTTGTCTCAAGGCCCAGCCTGGACATTGCCTCAAATTCCTCATTTACTGACCCAGCAAGACAATCAGATCCTGCACAGCCAACTCAGAACCCTATATCTGGCTGCATGGCGGATAGTGTAACCATTCAGAATACACCTCTCTCTAAAGCGGTTATGGATGTTATTTTGGAGGCCAGGAGGCCCAGCACCAGAAAATCTTATGCAGAAAAATGGAAGAGATTTTGTGCTTGGAACCAGCCACAAGGAATTGACATGCTTGTACCAAATATTCCTCAGATTTTACAATACCTAACTGAGATGCTGGACAAAGGCCTATCCTTCTCATCAATTAAGATTCATGCCTCTGCCATTTCAGCTCATTACAATACGGACCCACCTATTTTTTCACATCCACTGCTTAGGCAGTACCTCAGAGGGGCCAAAAACATAAGACCTTCACGGAGAGCACCAATACCTGCATGGGACCTCAATTTTGTCTTGGAAAAACTCACACTGTCTCCTTTTGAGCCAGCCAATACAGCTGAGATAAAATTCTTATCATGGAAAACAGCTCTGCTCCTAGCAATAACTTCAGCAAGAAGAGTCTCAGATTTACAGGCATTAATGGCTGTGGAACCTTTGATTATCTTCCATCCGGACACGGTTTCTCTAAGGACAAACCCAACATTTATGCCTAAGGTAGTGTCCAGTGTGGCTCTTAACCAAACCATTAATTTGCCTACTTTTTATCCAAACCCACAGAATAAAGGGGAGAGACTTCTGCATTCTTTGGACATACACAGACAGCTATGCTTCTACTTGGACAAAACTAAAGCTTTCAGAAAGACTGAGCAACTTTTAGTGGCATATGTTGCTGGATCACAAGTAAAGGCTGTCTCAAAGCAGACTATTTCAAAATGGATAGGACACTGCATTCGTTTTTGCTATTCACAACATGGCAAATCAGTGCCTAAGGGCATTAGACCACATTCGACCAGGGCAGCAGCCACCTCAGCAACCTTCCTCAGAGGAGTACCAACCAAGGATATTTTGGAGGGTGCAACTTGGACTTCAGTGCACACTTTTACTAAGCACTACCACTTACCTCTTTATTCTAAATCCAGAGCAGGCTTTGCCACTGCAGTTCTGCAGGGCCTCATAGCCACTCCTAATTCTATTTAGACCCAGCCGCCCAACCTCAGCTTTGGGATTCAACCCAAGTGTAATGACTGCAACAGTGAAACATGATGAACATAGTACAGTTGTGTACCTACCATAAATGTAGATGTTCGAGTGTATTCACTGTTGCAGTCCAGGTTACCCACCCACCATCCCCCTTTCTTTGCCGGGACTTATCTGTACTTCTCTATTCTATACAACCTATGTGGTGTATTTGCTTGTAGATGAAGGTAATGTTTATTTTACTGCATGCTTTTTATAGGCAATGTTTTTAGCCTACCCGTTTGGGGGCACCTGACATCTAGGGCAAGAAAAACTGAAGAAAATGGCATTGGCTGCATCTTATATACCCCGGTGCACTGACGTCAGGGAAGAGGTGACAGCAACCGATGCCGGACCAGGACTTTGGAATTCAGGCTGACTGCGGGTAGCCTGCCAGCAGGGTAACCCAAGTATAATGGCTGCAACAGTGAATACACTTGAACATCTACATTTATGATAGGTACACAACTGTACTTTCTCCAGCAGCCTGAGTAGTGTTACCTCCAAAGTAGCTTGTAGATATGTGTCCCAATGTGTGGAAGGAGCTGGATGTGGGCAAGCCTATATATCATAAGCCAGATAGAGAGCTATGAAATCCCAATGATAAACAACACTGGAGTAAATGACCTTTTACTGATTATGTAGCGGTGTCTGCTGCCACCAAGAGGGACATTCCAGAGGGTGCATAGGCTATCCATCTTCTTAACAGGGAATCTTGAGATTATGGCTAGATTCAGAAAGTGTGTTTATGTATCCAGTATTCAGAAAGTGTATTTATGTATCCAGTACCATCTCAGTTAGGTCCTTGAATTATCTGGTGCATATGATTAGGTTTCAAAAGTATTTGGTGGAGAAAACATCTGACACTCTGAAGTCACATTTGGAGAACCAATTGGCAACCATAATATCTAAGTCTTTGCTGACCATGCATTTAATCGATAACACAATGGATGGAGCAGCTAGAGTGGCAGGTTCAGGTATTGCAATGTGGAGACAAGCCAGGCTGTTCCTCACTTTCAGGCATCATTTCAAGGACACATCCATCAGTGCTCCTTTTGATGCAAACTCCTTGTTTGGCAAAAGGTGAAAGAAAACTCTTGCAGTTTGAGCAAGATGGCAGACCTCTTACTGCTGTTGGAGTAAAGTTTTCAACACGTAACTGACCTTTTAAAGGATTCAAAAAGGAGGAAAAAAATTAATTAAGGTGTAGTAAATCCCAATAGACTCGTAACAGACAACAGTATGGCAGGGGTCCCAATGTAGGGGGACTTCTCATCTAAACACCACCCAAGAGGTAGAGATGTTCCATAATAACAGAGATTCAAGGATCCCAGCAGTTTGAGTCCTGAAGAGCCGCCCCTGTATCCCTCTCTGCAGGCAGTTGGAGAATGACTTTCCCTCTGTCTACCTGCATGGGTAGCCATCTTGCAGGACAAGTGAATAAGGGAAATTATATCCAGAGGTTACTATATTCCTTTTTTAACAATGACCAAATTCATACCCTCATATCCCACAACAGTTCCACCTAGAAAGAGGAGGGCAGCTCAGTGGGATGCAAAGTTCTTTCTCCTACAGAAAACAGTCATCCAGAATGTCCCACCAGACCAGAAATGGTCTGAATTCTATTCCATGTTCGTCTTGGTGTCCTAAAAGACACTGGATCTTGGACTGATCCTTGACCTATGTTGATTCAACCACTATGTGAAGAAATATTAGTTATGGTCACAGTGCAGTCCTTCCTGTTGTAGTTGCAGACAGAAGACTCATTGTATTCTTTGGACATCAAAATTGTGAAGCCATCAAGACGATTCCAGCACTTTCAGGAGGAAGCCAGTCATCATCATTTTTTTGTCCTGACATTTGACATGTGACAACTACCCCCCCCCCCCCCCCCACACACACACACACACACACACACATACACACACTGGTATTCATCAAATGCATGGCTCCCATTGCTACCCATAAGCAGGTACTATAAATAAGGCTTTTCCCTTTCCTAGACAACTGACTTCTGTTGGCACCCTGTATGGCAGAGCTCCTCATGGCAAGATAGTACTTGCTGTGTGGATCATAGTCAGTGTGGTCAGCTGCATTCATCACACTCCCTGGCATTCATTAGCAACCAGTTGCATACAGTCTACCAGAGAGCAAAATTACCTCCAGACAGAAATTTTCTTCATAGTGAATGAAGTTGCATGTCTTTCAGAAAACCTAACTTCTACAGTGGCTACAATGTGCAGGGTGCTGGGTCTTATGGCTGCATGTATTCAAATGATTCCATATGCCATATGCCAGGTAGCATTCTACAACGGCCTGAATCGAATCAAGCATTCCAGCCCAAGACACATACAGTCAAGCTGTCAAAGAGTTGCATCAAGAACATGTTGTAGTGGACAGATCCAAGGAATTTGTCTATAGGGGCACCCTTTGTTTAACCTACACTCACTGCCACATTTATGAAAGGTGTGCTCATTCTAGGAAGGGGGGACTATATACACAAGACTGTCTAAGGAACATGGCCATCACAAGAGGCCAAATCACACTTCAGCATTCTTGTGATAAGAGTGGCCCTCCTAGAGATGGAGGCATTTCAGCATTTGCTCCCCCAGGGTGCAGTATTCATTCACTCAGACAATATGGCAGTGGTATGATAAATAAGTAAGCAAAACAGAATATGATCTTATCTCATGTGCAGAGCCATGAGGGTTTGGGAATGGGCTTTGACATCACCTCTCTTTCCTTTACCAATGTACATGCCAGGAACATCCAGAGTGATTCCATACAGGTTTAACAGACAAATCCTGCTATCATATGAATGGTCTCTCAACATGATGATAGTTTCCAGCATATTTTAAAGATAGAAGAAAACCATGTTGCGATTTTTTCACTTCTTCATCCAATGCCAAATCTGATAGTTGCTTCACCATCATCTCCCAAGAGGGGTATTCAAGAAGAAATGCATTTTGCCATTCAAAAAAGGAGATAGTTACTCCTCAGTAAAAGTACACCAAGCAGGTAAATCATCTTTTCATCAAAGTTGTTCTGCATATTCTCTGGCATCTCATAAGATATGTAAAGCATTTTTAAAAGGAGTTTTTCACTCTGGACCACCCTTGGTTCACCCTGTTCCCCCGTGAGACTTGTGCTGAAAAAATTGACTGAACCTTCATTTGAGAAAGCAAATTCCCCTGAGATTAAATTTCTGACCTGGAAGATAATCTTTCTGGTAGCCATTACAATTGCAGAGAGAGTTTCTGAGCTTCATGGCCTATCCTCCAAATTTCTGTCACTTGTCTGGTCAGGATAAAACAGATTAACATGCATGGGTTCAGTTCAAGCAGCTTTATTATACACAAACACATCAGAAATTAGGCTTTGTAACTTAAAATTAAAAAAACTTATAAACAGACTGACTACCACACTCATACATGCTAACACTCTGGCTGTTCTCTCCAAGTGGCACTGCTGCTGGCACGTGCTCACTATTTATATGCACGTGCTTACATTTGGAAATGCTTCTTAAAGGTACATACACACACTCTGATCTACATTCTCCCTGTTTGAGAAATAGTCCAGATATGAAATGACAGTATTCAATGACATGCAATTTACAGAAATGATCTTTTGACGTGCAGTTATACAGAACTAATTATTTGACCTGGAATCATACAAAATCAGATACATATAAAACAGTGATGTCCAGGTTGCTGTGTATTTTACACTAGGTCTAGAAATACGACCTGATCATGTAACATAAATGTCAGAATAGGATCTAGCAACAGGAACTGTCTTGAAGGAATGTTCAACTTTGGGGACAACTGGGACACCATCAGGAATGGGAACGGATACTGAGACATGTTCTTCGGTATGAACATTGTCAAGGTTGCTCTGAGATCTAGAGTCTGTATCACAGGTATGATGCTGTGATATCGTTTCTGATACGTCTGCAGTTTCTCCTGTATTCTCTACCCTCAGAATCCACTAAGTAGCATCTCGGCTCGGTACATATACCTCTCACTTGATCAATTCGATCAAAGCCTTTCGCCGTTTGCATCCTCACTGTCTCTCCTTCTTTTAAGAAAAAGTTGGGCTTTGATTGCTTTGTTGTTTTTAGCATTAGGCACCAATAAACTAGAACTGACAGGTAAGGTTGTTCTAATTTGACTAGATAGAAGTCTCTGCGCAGGCAAGGCAAGTAGGTTGTGATAGGTGTATATTTCTGAGACTGAATAAATTCAAGAAGAAATCGGTATTGTCACGTTTTGACCTCTCTAGTAATTGCTTTGCACTCTGTGCTGCAAATTCAGCAAGGCCATTTGACTGTGGGTATTCAGGGCTAGTAGTAACATGAATAAAGGGGTCTATATTATATATATTCGAAGTTTCAAAACTTTGAACCTCATATGTTCGACAACATGAGCGAAGTTTGAAACTTCGAAAATATAATAAAAAAAAAAAAAAAACTTACCTGAAAACTCTGAGCAGGGGGGCAAGTCCCTGTGCACCCCCCACACCCCCTACTTAAATATACCAAGTCCAAGATCGCACTTCAGGGCAGAAAAGGGAAATTTTCCCATTCTGCACATAAGGAGCCGTTGCTTTTTACCTTTGAACTTTTCAAAGTTCGATCATATGGTGTCGACCATATGACATTCGAACTTTGAAAAGTTTGAATAATTAATAGGGACCCGAATAAAGTCCCACTCTTTTGCAAATCTCTGAAACAATTGACTGGTAAACTGAGAACTATTGTCAGAAATAACTTTGTGTGGACTATCATGGACTGAGAAATGACGATGTTCTTCGTGTTTCACTGTTGCAGTCATTACATTTGGGTAATCCTGCTGGCAGGCTGCCCTCAGCCGTCCTGAATTCCAAAGTCTTGGGTCCTGCGTCAGCTGCTGTCGCCCCTTCCCTGACGTCAGGTCGTCAGGGGTATAAAAGAAGCAGCCGATGCCATTTTCTTCAGTTTTTCTTGCCGCGCGGTGCCCGAAGCAGAAGCAGTTTGCAAGTGCTGGTCGGCCGACTCCTGAGATTTTCATGTTCGAGTTTCAGACCCAAAGTCTTCAATAAAGCTAAGTACCCCGTTGGGGAAACTTTTTTCTTGCTCCAGACCGATGTCAGAAAAAGTTAATAATTGTATTTCTTGTGGAAAGCAAATACCTCATAAGGACTTTCATTCTTACTGTATTCCTTGCCTAGGCCCTGATCACAACGTTTCTGGTTGTCGGTTTTGTGCTAGATTTAACCAACGCACTTTTAAGCATCCGTATGATTTTGCTTTAAACTAATTTGGACGCCAGTTTAATTATCCAGAAATTTCATTGGATAGCCATCCGACTACCGGAGTTCACAAAAAACGCAAAGAAAAGGAGAGAGATAAACAACCGAGGTCCAAAACTGACGACGAAGCTTCTCCTAAGCCAGTCGCCGGTTCTCAGTGAGGCACTTTCACAGCCCCTGACACCTGCTACTTTAGAGTCGCAGGCCACTACCGACTCCCACGTGGAGTCAGCTGTGCTGCTGGAAACTCAAGGTATTGGAGCCTCGGACACTATTCCCTCAGATGGGTCCGGAGCCGCTGAGCAGGCACCGGCTTCGGAGGGTGTATTCAGACCTAAACATCTTTACATTAAACCAACTTCAGCTTCAAAGGCAAAGACTGAAGCACTCTCTAAACCAAAGAAACAAACTCAAGAGCCACGTGGACAGGCCTCTATGCCCAAAAAACAGATGCTCAAAACGGCCGAAGACTTGATTACCTTGATCAGAGGTTCCCATCCCCCTCCTGATAAGAGGCCGAGGCAAGAGACTGACTATGAATCTTCAGATCAGGTTTCTATTTATTCTGATTCTCTTCTGATCAGGAATATTCTCTTCCCCCCTATGAGGGTTCTGATGCTGAAGAATCTATTCCTTCAGCTTCTACAACAGAGGACTATTCTTTTGGGGAAACCTTGCATACCATGAGGGAGCATTTCCACTGGGAGAGCCAAGATTTTTCAGAATCTAAAAAGAGGCTCAGGGATTTCCTTTTACTACCTCAACACAGGCCTCTAGCCATTCCACCTGTGTTAGACATTGTAGATGATGTGTTTTCGGAGTCTAGTCTGACCCCAGACTCCTTACCTCCAGCTCCTGTTAAGCCTGACAGATATTACAGGGTTCCTGACTCTCATAAATTATTTTTTAAAAACCCTGCTGCAGACCCAGAAACTATTTCTCAGGATCCCAAAGGAGTTAAGGCTTCCACTGCAAAAAACCCTACCCCCTCTGACAGGGATTATAGGGCACTGGATAAATGGGGAAAAAAGGTTTACACATCTGCTACCTTGGCTATAAGGGCCTTAAACTATCAGTTTCACATGCTCAAATATCAGCAACGTCATGGCATTGCTCAAACAGAAAATGTTGTTAAACTCTGAATGTGCAGAAAACAAGGAAATGCAGGATTTACTGCATGCAGCTGAACAAGTTGGAAAGCATACTTTGCAATGTGGTTTTTGATTCTTTGGAGGCCTCCTGCAGGGCCACAGTTACGGGTTCTGTAATTAGAAGGCATGCTTGATTAAAGGAACAAAATCTGCCTGATCATGTCAAAGTTAAATTATTAGATGCACCTTTACAGCATGATACTTTGTTTGGTGTTAGAAGAGGTGGAGGACAAAGCTAAATCTATGCAAACAGTCAAAGATTTTTTACAAGTACAGCCACCTAGCTTTAGTAAACACTGGCCTACAAAGAACTGGTCCTTTCCTGTGTCAGACAGACCTCAAAGGGGCAGATACAGATGCCCTAGAGGCAGATCCCAGGCGCAAGGTTCATACAGGTGAAAGCAATGGGGTGCTTCTACCTCCAAAGTTGGAGAAGACAAATCCCAACCATACAGGAAACAGTCCCAATGACTTCCTCATGCCTGCACCAAGCACTTATCTCCTGGCAGCACCCTTAGGGGGAAAATTAGCACTTTTTTCTCAAAATTGGCACCTTATAACCCAAGACAAGTGGGTCCTAAATATAGTGTCACATGGCTACAAGTTCCATTTTCGTACCCTGCCAAAGGCAAACGGCTGGCCAGATCTGCCAAAACATCAATGGGCAGAGGCGCAAAAACAAGTCTCATCCCTCATGGACATGGGTGCCATTCAACAAGTACCAGAGCAAGAGCAGGGACAAGGATTTTACTCAAGACTGTTCTTGCTACCCAGAAAGGACAAGGCCTGGAGACCAATACTGGACCTATCTATTCTGAACACATTCCTGGATATACCAAAATTCAAAATGTTGACTTTGCAGCAGCTTCAAACCATGCTGGGCAAGAATGCTTGGCTTGTGACTTTAGACCTAAAAGAGGCATACCTGCATGTCCCAATCAGACAATCATGCAGAAGATACCTCAGATTCAAGGCTGGCTCAATGCATTACCAGTTCTCTGCACTGCCCTTTGGCTTATCTACTGTGCCCAGGGTCTTTACAAAGTGCCTGGCACCAGTAATCGCATTCTGCAGACAAAGAGGAATATAAATATATCCTTACTTGGACGACTGTCTGATTCAAGCAGAGAACAAGGACATTCTTCTACAGCATCTGGCGTTTGTGAAAAGACTTCTAACATAGCTAGGGTACACAGTCAATGAAAAGAAATCAAAACTAGTACCCTCTCAAGAGATAATATTCCTGGGTGCAAGCTTAAATACAACTGCCCAGATGTCTTATCTCACGCCAGACAAACAAAGACAACTGACTACCTATTTCAAAATGCTGGCAACAAAGGCCCAGTTACCTGCAAGAAAAATTCTGCAGGCTTTGGGCTTCATGGCATCCTGCATCCTACTAATTCCATATGCAAGACTGTATATGAGGAAACTTCAATGGTACCTAAAAAGTGTTTGGACTCAACACTGCCACAGCCTGGAAACAATGATTACTCTCATTCCCTGCCTGCAACAGGAGTTTTGATGGTGGGCGAAGGCTTGTCACCAGAACAAGGGACAGCCATTCACATTACCCCCAGCCAAGCGGACACTAACAACGGATGCATCAGATTATGCCTGGGGGGCCCACATGGCAGAAAGATGCATTCAGGGCACATGGTCCTCAAACCAAATGCATCTGCATATCAATCAAAAAAAGATGCTAGCTGTTCAAAATGCCCTGACAGCCTTCAAAGACCTACTTCATCCTGGACAACTACTGATAAAGACAGACAACACCACAGTCATGTGGTACATAAACAAGCAGGGGGGCACACATTCTTACCTCCTTTGCAGACTAACCATGACTTTGTGGGACGCAGCATTGACTTACCAAGTACATCTGCAGGCACAATTCCTGCCAGGAAAGGAAAACACTCTGGCAGACGAACTAAGCAGAAACCTCATGGATCCCCACGAGTGGCAGGATCCACAAGTTTTCAGCATGATAACAAGGAAATGGGGATGCCCGGACATAGATCTATTTGCCTCCCCTCACAACTACCAACTAAAAAGATTCTGCACAAGGACTTATCACAGACAAGCATTGAAAGTGGATGCCTTATCTTTCAGCTGGAAAAACCTATCAGTATATGCCTTTCCTCCACTGCCTCACCGTCCCAGGGTACTCCTAAAGGTCAGACAGGAGAAGCCAAAGATGGTACTGATTGCCCCAGACTGGCCACGCCAGTACTGGTATCCAGTCCTAAGGAACTTGTCTCAATGACCAGCTTGGACCTTACCTCAAATACCTCATCTACTGTCCCAGCAAAACAATCAGATCCTGCACAGCCAACTCAGTACTTTAAACCTGGCAGCATGGCGGATAATGTAGTCATACAAAACACACCTCTCAGTGAAGCTGTGATGGATGTCATTCTAGAAGCCAGAAGGCCTAGTACTAGAAAATCTTATGCTGGGAAATGGAAGAGATTCTGTGCTTGGAATCAAGCACCAGGAACTGATACATCAGAACCAAATATTCCTCAGATGTTGCAATACTTAACTGAGATGCTGGACAAAGGCCTATCTTTTTCCTCAATTAAAATTCATGACTCTGCTATTTTGGCTCATTACAATACAGAGCCACCAATCTTTTCTCATCCTTTATTAATGCAGTACCTCAGAGGAGCCAGAAATTTAAGGCCTCCAAGGAGATCACCAATACCTGCATGGGACCTCAACTATGTCTTGGAAAAACTCACCCTGCCTCATTTTGAGCCAGCTGCTATTGCTGATATAAAGTTTTTATCTTGGAAAACAGCTCTGCTCCTAGCAATAACTTCTGCAAGACGAGTTTAAGAGCTACAGGCACTCATGGCTGTGGAACCTTTTATCATTTTTTTATCCAGACAGGTTCTCACTGAGGACAAACCCAACATTTATGCCTAAGGTGGTGTCCAGTGTGCTCTTAACCAAACTATTCATCTGCCAACTTTTTACCCAAATCCACAGAACAAGGGGGAGATAATTCTGCATTCTTTGGACGTACATAGACAGCTTAGATTCTACTTGGACCGAACCAAAGTTTCCAGGAAGATAGAGCAATTACTAGTAGTATATGCTGCAGGATCACAAGGAAAGGCTATCTCAAAGCAGACTATTTCAAAGTGGATAGGACACTGCATTTGTTTCTGCTATTTACAACATGGCAAGCCAGTGCCCAGGGGCATTAGGCCACATTCCACCAGAGCTGCAGCCACTTCAGCAGCCTTTCTCAGAGGAATACCAACCAAAGACATTTTAGAGGCTGCTACATGGAGTTCAGTGCACACCTTTACAAAGCACTATCATCTGCCACTCTACTCTAAATCCAGGGCAGGCTTTGCTACTGCAGTTCTGCAGGGCCTCATAGCCGCTCCTAATGCTGTTTAGCTCCAGCCTCCCAACCATAGCTTTGGGACTCTACCCAAATGTAATGACTGCAACAGTGAAACACGAAGAACATAGTACAGTTGTGTACACTTACCATAAATGTAGATGTTCGAGTGTATTCACTGTTGCAGTCCAGGTTACCCACCCACCATCCCCCTTTTTTCTGCTGGAACTTTTCTTTCCTTCTCTGATTTATACAACCTACATGGTGTATTTGCTTGTAGAAGAAGGTAAAGTTTATATTGGTGCATGTATATATAAATTTTGGCTACCCTTTTAGGGGGCACCTGACATCTGGGGCAAGAAAAACTAAAGAAAATGGCGTCAGCTGCTTCTTTTATACCCCTGACAACCTGACGACAGGGAAGGGGCGACAGCATCCGACGCAGGACCCAAGACTTTGGAATTCAGGCCAGCTGAGGGCAACCTGCAAGCAGGATTACTCAAATGTAATGACTGCAACAGTGAATACACTCGAACATCTACATTTATGATAAGTGTACACAACTGTACTTTTCATTTTAGTAATAACAGCACAGGATGTTAGTTTGGGTAGCAAATTGATCTCAAACCAGTTTGAATAAGAGTCTACCAACAATAAGTAATGCTGATTGTTCCACTCAAATATGTCAGTTGCTACTGTTGACCAAGGTAGTTCAGGAATTTGGCTTAGCTGAAATGGTTCTTTTTGCAAATGCGGCTTAGTACTGTTGCACACTGAACAAGAAGAAAGCATTTTATCAATGTCTTTTGATAGAGAAGGCCAAAATACTAGTTCTCTCGCCCTTCTTTTGGTAGAATCAGAACCTGGCTGGCCATGATGCAAAATGTGAATGTATTCACACTGTAAGGAAGTAGGAACAATAACTTTTGGACCTTTGAAAATGATACCATCTTCCATCAGCATTTCATCTCTGTATAGAAAGTAAGGTTGCACGTCTGGCGGTACAAAGGATTGTTTTGACGGCCATCCTACATTGATGATGTGGTTGAGCTTTTGCAAAATTGGATCAGACTTTGTATGATCACTTAGCTCATTAAGTCTCATGGTAGAAAGATTATGCACTTCCATGACATCAAAGTAAAAATTCTTTGCATCAAGCTGTTCCGTGGTATTTCTTGGCGATCTGGATAAGGTATCAGCCAGATAATGAAGTTTACCTTTTGTATAGACCATTTTGAAATAGTACTTTTGCAATTTGAGCATCATTCTTTATAATCTTCCTAGAGCGGAATGCATAGGCTTCTTTAAAACAGTGACTAGAGGTTGATGGTCAGTTTCTATCTGGACAGCTTGGCCATAAATATAATCATGGAACTTCGAACATGCGAACACAATTGCCAAAAGTTCCTTCTCAATTTGAGCATATTGCATCTCAGTTTGGGTAAGAGTTCTAGATGCATAGGCAACAGATTTGCCATCCTGAAGAATAACCACACCAAGACTGAACTTTAAAGTATCACAGGAAGGACTACTGGTTTGTGGACATCATAGTATGTTAATGTAGGCGGGTTAGCAGTTTGCTGTTTGAGGTAATCAAATGCTCTCTGGTGTTCTAACCATGACCAGGTAGCATTTTTTCATGTCAACTCTCTTAAAAGCGCTGATAACTCACTAAAGTCAGGGATAAATTTGCCCAAATAGTTAACCATACCAAGAAAATGCAGTAGAGCTTGTACATTGTCTGGAGCTGGCATCTCAAGAATGGCTACTTGTTAAGAAGGGTCTGGTTGTAAGCCTGAACTGGTAAATAAAAGATCTTCATAAGTAACTTCTGGTAGACTGAATTTGCACTTCAGAGGATTGAGCTTTAAATTTACTTTACACACTCTGTCCAAAACTTTACTGAGGTGTCTGTCATGCTCTGCTTCACCATTGCCTCCAACCAGTAAATCATCAACTATTATTGCACACGGGTAACCTGAAAAAAATTGCTCCATTGCACGCTGAAATACTTCAGTGGCAGAATTTATTACAAAAGGCATCCTGGGGAATCTGTATCTACCAAATAGGGTACTGAGTGTAGTCAGTAGTGAAGATTTGCAATCAAGCATTACTTGCCAAAATTAACTCTTTGTGTCTAAGATAGAAAAAACAGTGGCATTTAGCATAATGGTGGGAATCTCCTCAACTGTAAGCATAGAATGATGAGGTCTTTTTAATGCCTTATTCAAGCCTCTTGGGTCAATGCATATTCTGATTTCATCTGAATTTTTCTTGAGTAGCTACCATGGAAGACACCCTCTCAGTTGGTTCTGTGACTGGACAACTCACACATTCCTACACCATTTTGTCTAACTGGACCTTGACTTTATCCTGCATAGCTATTGGAACTCTTCTTGCTGGTCTGACCTCTGGGTCTACTTTCATGGACTACACAACTGGAAGTTTGCCTAGCTTGTTGTCAAACACATCAGCATACTCTGAAAAAATAGTATCACTGAAGCTGGAACTGGGACATGTGCTTACACGATGGACTTCTTTGGTAAAAGAAAGCAGTTTCATTCTCAAACTGTCTCTGAGACCTAATAATGACTGCACAGGTCTTCAGACTACATAAAATTGCAAGCTGTATCTGTTCCCAGCTGAGTAGCATAAAAGCACTAAATCTCTTCACCTCCATAAGCAACAAGCTTCACACAATTGACCAAATTAAGTTGCTCACCAGCTCACACTGTAGTAAATATTTCTGTTGACATTACATTACATTTTGAACAAGTGTCTACTGTGAGCTCTGTGGGATTGCCATTGATCAGGACAGTACAAAATACTCCATTCTTTGACAACAAATCTACTGCATTTACCTTTTCACCGACCACTGATAAACCATCTACACAGAAAGTAGGGTTGCATCTCTCTACATGATCAACTGGCTTTTTTGAGTGATCTTTCTTAATAACTGAATGAGGCTTGCTTAATTTATAAAACTTTTGAAAATGATTCCATTTTTTACACTTGTGGTATTGTTGACCAAATGCTAAGCACTTCTCTCTTTTAGACTCATGGTTGACAACACAATTACGACAGTTAACAATAAGACTTGACTTGGGTTTTGTTGACTCCCTTTATACTGTACTGTGCATGCCCTTTTTACTGAGGTTGTTTTGGAACTTGCTAGAAAGCTACAAGATTTCCCAGGAAAACCCACAGGGGTTGCAGCAAACATGTGCTTAGACCTGTTTCTGCTTGCCACGTGTTGCATGCTAGCTATGTTTGCCCTAGAGGCTGCTGAAACCATGCTTTTATCACTTGCAAGCATACTGGTATGCCTTTCTGCGAGCTCATGGATTTGACAAATGCTTATGGCTTTGCTTAATGTTAAATCACTGTCACAAAGCAAAATCTTTCTCATTGCAGCACTATTAACACCACACACAAGCCTGTCCTTTATAAACTCATCCTTCAAGAAACCAAATCTGCACGTTAGCTTTATTTTTCAAGTCAATGATATAAGCTGCAAATGTTTCATCTGACTTTTGGTCTCTTGTATAAAATAAGTGCCTCTCTAATGTAACACTTGTCTGGGGGTTGCACATTTCTCTAAATTTACATTTTAAGCACTCGGGATCCTTCCTTGATTCAGCCGGTACCACAATATGGTGGTTTCCCCCTCTCCTGCATATACTGATGGTGCATAAACAAATGAACGCTCTCTTTCAATAGCCTCTGACCCAGCTAAGTTATGCAAAATGAATGCCCTTATACGTGCATCTTTGTCAGAAAAAGCTGCTCATATGAAAATATCGTATTCCTACTTGAATACTCCCCAATTCTCTTATAGGTCTGCGAAATGCCTCTGCCACAGAGTAGTGAAGGTGCTTGAAATTATGTATGAACATACACGCATAAATATATATGCCAGAATTTCATGCCAGTACTTGTAGTTATGCGCACTAGCACAACAAACTCTTTGAAATTACTGCAATTTGCCAAATAAGTCTTTGTAGCACAAGAACACTTTGAAATCACTGTACTCTGTGAAACCACTCATCAGTGTAAGAAATACTTTGAAATGACTGTACTTTGAGAATAGACTATACACAGTGGAAAAAGCTCAGAGTAAGAAACACTTCGACATAAATGCACTTTGCAAATAAACTGTACACATCACAAAACCTTTCAAAATGGCTGTACTTTGTGAAATAACTGTACAGTGTAAGAAACACTTTGAAATGGTGACACTCTACAAATAAATTTACACAATACAAGAAACTTTTTGAAATGGCTGTACTTGACTGCATTTTGCAACTGTACTTTGCACACAGCAAACTCTTTGAAATAATTGCAGTGTAATAAACACACACTCTGCAAACACTTTGCACACTCTAAGATACTTCGAACAACTCTACCTATGCTTTGAGTGGCTTCGGACAATGCAAAATAGTAGTTTCTGCCCAAACATAGTCTTTTACTAAAAACATGCAGTTGCCTTGTTCTTTAAGCTTAATTTGCCCTTTCATGCTCGTGCTTGTTTTACTTTAAACATGCTTGTTATGCAAATTGTAGGTAATTCTGAGCCTCACATGAATATTTCTGCTAGTTTTATCAAATATCATGGTTTCGAACATTTCATTTAATTAATAATTTTGTTTGATTAATAATATGTTTTGTTCTACTTATTTGATTAATAATACATTTTGTGCCTTAGTAAATGCACTGTTTTGTTTTCTGTGCCAAATAAATAATTTGTGCAGTTTTCTTTACCTTAAGTTCATTTCTGGCCCTTTTTTGTTTGCCTGAGCTCCATTTCACTTAACCAGCTCAATCTGCCTTCACCTTCAACTCTGCACCTCATGGCTTGAAAAAGTTGTTCTCTTAGTCTTGGTTCTGACACCATGTTGCTTGTCTGGTCAGGATAAAACAGACCAACATTCATGGGTTCAATTCAAGCAGCTTTATTACACACAAACACATCAGAAATGAGGCTTTGTAACTTAAACTTAAATAAACTTAAAAACAGACTGACTACCACATTCATACATATTAACACTCTGGCTGTTCTCTCAAAATGGCACTGTTGCCTGCACATGCTCACTATTTATATGCAAGTGCTTACATCTGGAAATGCTTCTTAAAGGTACATACACACGCTCCGATCTACAGTTTCCTTATTTTGTATTTCACCCAGATAGGGTCAGACTTAGAACTGATCCATCCTTTATGCTGAAAGTGGCTACTCAAACCAGCCTAAGTTAGTCTATTTATTTTCTGATATTCTTTTCAAACTATTTGAATGGAGGAAAATACCATTGCTCTATTTAAATGTTAATAGACAACTTAAGTTTTACCTTCATTGCACAAAAGATTTCAGAAAAATCAAGCACTTCTTTTCTTCCTTCTCTTCTGTTAAAAAGGCCAAAAAGTATCTAAGTCTACCCTTTCTAAGTGGTTGCCCAATTGTATTGTTTATTGTTAACTTTTACTCTGACAGACCCTGGACTACTAGACTGAGACCTCTGTCAGGTCTAGGGTTGCCATCTTTCTATGTAGTGAAAACTGGACCAACACCACACACCCTTGCATTTCCTACAACCCTGCATCACTCCACCCATTTCCCTGCCCACCCTACCCACTTTCCTGCCAATTTCATGATGTAAATGTGGACATCATCCCAACGTAGAACACCTTCCTTTGCTTTTTCTCCCTTTTATAAAACTTCCCAGTTTTTAATGCATTACATTAGTGATACTTTTCAATTGAAAAGTTATTCTGTGGTTGCTTTTTTACAAACTCCAGCATTCTGTTTGTGCAGATAAACAGAATGCCTGAGTTTGTACAGTGCTTTCCAGATTACCAGACCAAGATTCTGATTTCTGGGTAGTCCGGAAAATACAGGATAGGTGCCAACGCTAGTCAGGGCCCAGACTACATCCATTGCCTTTCTACGAAGTTTACTTTAGGAGGAGATAGATTATGGCAGCTGCTAAATGGTCAACTTTACATACATTTGATAAGCATTATAGTTTGAGTACTCTTTCTAGTGCATTTGCTTCCTTCGGCACCACAGTTCTAAAAGAATTACTGTTGTTGGCCTCCAAAGGTCAGCTTGGGATTCTGTCCATCAGTTTCCAGTGTCCAGATTGGGTTATCCACCTTAAGGTAGATCTAAGTAGGCAACTTTTTCCTCAGAGATTCATCAGTACTCTCCATCTCTGCCATAATGGTAGGTGAGGAACCACCACCATTTGCTGCTCTTTGGAATTAGATAAAATTTACAACACTCAGTCAGTTTAATCTTCAGGTATGTGTTTTCCTCTTATCTTTACTGTTTGGGTTTTTTCCTTACCATTCTTTTCCATAGAATTTGTATTTAATGTTTTTCTTAGAAATTTCACAAATATTTTATAGTTCTTGCTCTCTCCATTGTCTGAGGCCTGCCTAAGCCTACCTTTTTTGGACTTTGTCTGTTATTTTGTTTTGCCATCACAAACATAGACTAAGCTTCAAGCTTTAAAAAAATCTAGAAATTCTGGCATAAAATCCCACCAAAGTATTCCCATTCACAATGTGTGGACTGTTTGGATGTGGAACACTTGAATTCATATTGCAACATTTGTGCTTCTTTTGGCCAGAGGGCACTTGTAGAAAGGAAATGTAAGTTGTTCATCAAAGGTCTTCTCCCTGCCACAGAGGGAGATTCAACCTTACTTTCTTCTGCTTCAGTTTCTTCCTCTCAGCAGCCCAGAGGAGCTATGACACAGAGCTCTAAGCATACAATAGAGATAAGGATAAGAACAAAGGAATATAGAAAAGAAAAAAATTCACAGATGCTCCAACAGTCTTTTCAGAGCCTAAGATCCCTAAGTGCTTGACATCGTCTCCTGCCATTTTGATAACGTCAGCTCCAACAGTACTGAGACCCTCGACTCCAATGCTAGTGTGGCCTCTGACCCCATTGTTATCCTTGATCGTTCTCCAAAAAAGATAATATCTCTTGGTTCATAATCCCCTGAGAGGGAGGTCTTTAGTTTTGAAAGCTACAGACCTCCATCTGTAGTATCCACTAGGTTGTTCAGGTCCTGCAGGAGTCTTATTGAATTCAACTGGGATCAGATGATGAGAGATTTTGTAAAGGCTCAGAGAGACATGGGAATTATTTTGTCTCTCTCTCTCTGAGGGCAGATAGTGCTGGACTCTTAGTGATGAACTCTTCATATCCCTTACCTTCAGTCCTTTCCTAGTTCCTCTTCTTGCTCTGGTGACTTTAGAACTGAGAATTCTTCCTTTCAGCTCTCTGTCAGTTGCAACTATTGCAGTGGTCTTCACTCTATCAGCTCGTACAATCCACTTGACTCAAACATTTGGAGCAGAGTGGTCAACATCAAGGCTTTGGACCCAACTTTAGATCCATTTCAGTCATGTCCATTCATGTCTTCAAGTTCTTTGACCCTTGACTCCTCAGCTCTGATTTGGACCTCTGAGCTGACTGTCACCTCAGTACCTTTGACATTGAATCCACTTTTGACATTTTTGAGATGATTTTATCCCACCATCTGGTTGGCAAGGGGATGAACTATTTGCCTCAGCTCCATCAAGACCCTCTGCTTCATCAGAAATGTTTCACTGTCATCATCCACCCCAAAGACTCTCTAGCACTGACCTTGACCATGACCCTACCCTACATCAAGGGAATTAAAACACTTGTCATTTTTGGCAACAAATAATCATGGATGAAGGGGCACATATAGTAGTGGGAGTCCTTGCTTTTCAGGGGATCCCTCCTCATCCACCAGATAAAAAATCTTTATTTCCCCCATCATTCAGCATCTGCTGGCTCAAAGGTTAATAGAGACAGTCATTGCCACCCCCCCCCCATCTCTTACAGCAAAAGGATATTAATTCAAGGATGTTTTTGATATGAAAGAAAGAAGCTTCATGGAGACCAGTCCTAGATATTTCTTTTATCAACCAATTTGTGAGAATTCCAAAGTTCAAAATGCTATCCATTCACAGCTTCTTACCTCTTATTTCCCTTTTCATTTTTTGTTTGGTAACCCTAGATTTAAAAGATGTTTATCATCATATTCCTTTAGACAGAGATTAAAGATTTTCTGTGTGTGGCTCACACTTCCAGTTCTCTGCATTATGTTTGGGTTATCTAGTGTTCCAAAGGTGTTCACAAAGTATCTAGCGCCAATGACAGCTTATTGCAGACTGCAAGGTATTCACATTTTCTCTGTTTAGACAACTTGTTTATCTTTGCAGAGTCTTTTCAAAGTATCTGGAATCTTTCATTTGGGAAAAAGATGTCCTTTGCAGCCCAGGTAAGAAAAAGTAGATATACATCTAGAGCTATTCTTCAGTGTTTTTCCATTCAGTCCAGTACCTCAGCAAGGAAGTTTCTTAGGATTTTAGGATTCATGGCAGCTATGATTCTCATGATTCTTCTACCCAAATTCCACATGAGAAAATTCAATGATGCCTAAAATTTATATGGTACCAACATCAACATCTCTATTTTTTCAAATTCCAGATTTGTAAAAAGGGAACTGCTTTGGTGGAGAGACCAGTTTTATCTGGATCCAGGTCTTCCATTTTCCCTTCCAGCTCCAATACAGTCTGTTACAGCAGATGCCTGAGACTTTGTTTGTGTGGCTGGGTCCTGAGGAGAAAGCGTAATGCCTTTGCAACAAACAAGACAAACAACAACACATAAACATCAAATAGATGTTGGTAGTAATAAATACACTCATGATGTGGTATATAAACAAACAGTGGGGTTCCAGATCATGCCAGCTCTACAGATTAGCCATGGTTACCTGAGATATAGCAATTTAGCAAACTCTTACTCTACAGAATTCTTACATTCCATCAGAGCAAAACATTGTGGCAGACAAGCTGAGCAGGACTAGGACAGACCCTCCCAAATGGAAATTGAATTGGGGGGGGGTTCCCAGTATTTTATTTAGCTGTGGGGAACACCTGAGGCAGATATGTTTACCTCCAGTCACAGCAAACAACTTGCAACATTCTGCTCCAAGAATCCTTACAAGCAGACCTGGGAAACAGATGCGTTATCATTTCTTCCTGTATGCCTTTCTACCCTTTTCACTGATATCATATCTCTGTAGATCATTGTGGTGACTCTTTTCTGGCATAGGTAACAGTGGTTCTCCCTTCTTTTGGAAATGGCCAAGGTCAGTTACCACAAGCTTCCTCATAAACTGGACCTACTCACATAAGACAGGGGTTGTTTGATATACTCCAACTCGAAATGACTTCAACTGATTGCATGGATGATGTAATTTTAATATCTTTAAGGCACCTATTTTCTGAGGACTTGCAGAAGGTATTAAAGGAGGCAAGAAAACCTGCTATTAGAAAATTATACATCAGCAAGTGGAAGGTTCTGCAGTATTTGTGTGAATTATTGTCCCCTGGCTTTTCTTATTCCTCTAGCAAGGTAAATATTTTGGCCATTTCAATATGTCTAAAACCACCCACCCCTACCCCCTTCAATGCATTCCTATGTTAAGATCTACTTGAAAAGGATTATGTATACCCATCCACTTAGAAACCAGGTGGCTCCTCCTTGGTATCTTAATTTTGTTTTGGAAGACTTAACACTTTCCCCTTTTGAACTAGCTCACCAGACTGATTTGAAGGTTCTTGACATGGAAAACAGTGTTGTTGATTACTCTGATTTCTGCAAGAAGAGCTTCTGAATTGCAAGCTGTAATGATGGATCAACCTGATATAATTTTCCTCAAAGACAGGCTTTCTTTGAGAATGAAACCTTCATTTATGACTTAAGTGGTGTCCGGGTTTACTTTAAGCCAAGCTGTCTATCTCTCTGTCTTCTATCCAGAACCTAAAAATGAGGAGGAAAGGATTGTTCATAATCAGGATGTCTACAGACTCAGATACTATCATGGCAAAACTAAAACCTTCAGAAATTCTGAAAAGTTTTTCATTTTTTATGAAGGTAAGAAAAAAAGGGCAATCTATATTAAAGCAGACAATTTCCAAATCATTGTTCCTTGCTATTTCCTTTGTTACTTCCACCATAATAAGTCAATTCCTGTCAGAGTTAAAGCACATTCTACAAGGACAATGGCTTTTTCAGTGTTTTTTTGAAAGGTTTGGACTCTAGAAGTACTCTAGAGGAAGCAACTTGGTCCTTTGCACATACTTTTACAAAGAACTTCAAATTAGACTTATTTTCAAGGTCTGGAGCAGGTTTTGCTAGCACCATTTCCAGGGACTCCTGATTTCTTATTCTTCCTCCTACCACTCTGTCAAAGTTTAGTGTTCTACCCATGTAGCTTAGGCTACTGCAACAGTAATCAAATGATAAATGTAGTACAGTTATGTAACTAAACAGACCATAACAGTAGATGTTTAAATAGATCATTCCTGTAGTATCCGTTCCCTTCCACCCCCCCCTTATTTTTACATGATTTTTGTATGCGAGAGTGAGAACAGTGAGTGTGTGTACCTAGCATTGACCATTTTCAGGGCTCTAGTCTTCATTTTTCAGTTGGCATGAAATCTGTGAAGGACATGGCACCCAGACTGCTCATATTCTCCCTGTCTTGATCAAACTTTCAATGGCCTGGGTGTGTGGAAGGTGGCCACAAACTTTGGAAGCTGTCTGGCTGTTATATCCTAGGTACGATATAAGCCATTTTGCTTAGCCTGCTGCATCAGTGATCTATTTGAAGATCTACTGTTATTGTAAGTTTACTTACACAACTGTACTTTTTCTTATGGTAAGTTTACTTGTACAGCTATACTTTCTCAAAATTGTGTGTGTGTGTGTGTGTGTGTGTGTGTGTGTGTGTGTGTGTGTGTGTGTGTGTGTGCTCTTGGGAAACAATGTTAAATAGACAGACATTTTTTATTTCTTATGCGTTCCATGTGCTTGGATGAACATTTTTGAGGGCAAGGTTTTATTCCTGACTAAAATCTATGTTACAGATACTACAGAGTTTAGAGTACTGGAAAAAGGATATTGTGCTGGGGGAGGGGTACTGTTAGAGTAATATTTACTTTAGAACCTCTAACTGTTTCCCTTATATACCTACCATCACTTCAAGATTACATTATCCAATTTCACATCTTCCTTTTTGGCTTACCAGTGGAACAGCAACTGGTCTTCTTGTTTGTGCCTTCCCCAATATACAAGAAGAAGAGATTACCTAAGTAGTCTTGTAAGATGTTCCCGGCTGCTTCACTGCCTCAGCAGCTTCTGTGGCCAGACATCAGACCACCAATCTTCTTCCCCACAGGTCCTCTTGGTTTAGCATTTGCAGCCACGACAAACCTAGAGATAGCCAGGTCCTCTGCAGCTGTAGGGAAGCCCAGTGTGGGCCATGGAACACCACCTTTTTCGCTAACTGAGAAAGGGGCAGGTGAATGGCTTTCACTTGGCTGAGAGGGGAATGGTGATGCTGGGACCATTGTGCCTAAGGGGCCTGCCAAACTGGGAGACACAATGTTTAGTGAAGAAAAACTATCAACCAATCTCTGTCACTATAGCTAGATCTGATCTATATAGTATTGCTAAGGAACTGAATGCTGCCTTTTCAAAACCAAGTCATTCTTCAGGAGGAAGAGAAAAATAATTCCTTCTCAATCTGACAAGATTTTCCAGTGGGAAAGTGAAAATTTACAGGGGGAGGAGTGTATGTCTGAAGATTCTACTCAGTTTGAGCTTTCAGCTTTTGAAGAAAACATTCTAACAGACGTGTCTAATGAAGAAATCTCCTTTTCAGACATTTTATGTAATAGAAGTGAGATTTTTCAATGGGAACAGAGTGAAATAAGACTTAGAAAATGTATTTTAATTTAAACAATTACAGATACCAAAATCAACATTCATTCCTCATGTTTTGCCTGCTTTAGAGGATGTTTTTCTTGTTGCAGCCAGTTTACCAGAAAGACCACCTTTGGCTGCTAGAAGCTTTGATAGATTATATAAGGTACACTAGTCACATAAGTACCTGTTTACTAATTCCAAGGCAGACCCAAAAGTCATCTCTCTGTCTTTAAAATTGCTGTCAAACAGGTCACTGCTTCTAACCCCATTCCCCTAAGATAAAGATAGGAAGGCAGTGAATAATAAAGTTTTTTTCTTGCATATTTTGAGAATATACAGAAATTATTAGCTAAGATTCCATCTTCTGAAGTAAAAAAAAAATATGTAAATGTTTTTGTGAACAGCTGCTTTTCAGGTAACTAAGCGTATTCTGAAATATACTTAAGATGCCTCTGACTCTTCTTCCAGAGCAGCTGTTTCTGGATCATGTCTGAGGAGGCTGGCTAGGCGTCAGTCCCAAAACCTTCCTGAAGAAGTAAAATCTGAGATTGTGTACTCTCCTTTAGATATAGATTCTCTTTATGGCCCTTCGGCAGCTGAGGTACTGAAGAAGTGTGAAGAAAAGGGGAAAGTGATACAAGGAATGTCACAATTTTTCCAGAACTGCTTTTAAATTCAAGTAACAGTTTTAACAACTCCTCATCCCCCTTTCCTAATAAACAGTTTAAATAGCAGGGGCCTAGTACTCTGGTCTGTGGTTATTCATCGATGAAAACATCCATCAAATGGCTTTTCATCATATATTACTAATCGTAACCACTATTCATTGTGTAGGCTTTTCATTGTAAAGGAAATAATTGAACTGTTATAGTTGGCCAACATTGGGATCGTCCGATGATGCTGTTAATTAAAACTAAAGAAAAGTAATGTTCGGAAATAAGACTTCTAAAATGCACACCATTTAAAATAAAGTACAGAAAACCTTTTATATGTTAATAAATAGTAATATTACCAGCTTATCCGCTTATAAATGTGCGATGTGCGATTATATTTAATTAGCGGGGGATGTGGGTAAATATACCAACTCCAGGATCACAAATTTATAAGATGATAATATTGTTATTTATTAACATATAAAAGGCTTTCTATACTTTATTTTAAACAGTGAGCACTTCAGAAGTTGTATTTCTGAATGTTACTTTTCTTTAGTTTTAGTTGACAGCATCATCAGATGATCCTGATGTTGGCCAGATATAACTGTTCGATGATTTCCTTTACAATGAAAAGCCTACATGATGAAAAGGAGTTTCAATTAGTAGTATACCATTTGGCAGATGTTTTCTTCGATAATTAGCCACAGACCCCCAGTACTCAGGGTGAGGGAAGCAATTTAAAGGAACCTCTCAGGAAAAGAGAAAAGTCTAAAAAAAATCAAGGACTGCCTCCCCAGTTATTATGACTGTCTGCTGGTAATGGCCACTCTCTCTACTATGAAAACCTCCCATCTCCCTCAGACTTCAACTGCCCTTTTGGCATTAGATAGTCCCAGACAATTTGTTTCTGAGAGTGATCCAATGAGTGCACTCCTGGCAAGAATTCCTGAAAATTGCCTGTTGCCTAGGGAACCAAATTTGTCTAATTCATCCCATTCTGCGCAGCATGATGTCCTGCAGAGCAGTAGTGTAGTTAGGGTGGGGCAAGAGGGACAACTGCCCCAGGTGCAAAGAGTTAAGGGGTGTGATAGGCCATCCATCTTCCAGATTACTGTCTATTGCAGTATCATCATTTAAAAGCCAGTATTGCATTTGCAGTCAAACCTGTAGCACTCTGTGTGGCCTAAACTCTAGCAACTGCTTGCTATGGTGTAAAAAGAAAAAGAAAAAAATCTTGTTTTTAGAGTAAAACCTGAGTGCTGTAGTGCTCCATACAAAGTATAAAGTGTAGCAAATGCTTGCTACATTTGTAGCAAGGAGTTTGCAAAGGTTTAAAAAGAAAAGATTTTTTTTAAACTGAAATCTGTGTGTCATAGAGCTCTGTGCATGCAGGGTATAAACTGCAGCACCTATTTGCTACATTTGTAGCACGCAGTTTGCTACAGTTTAAAAGAAGATTTTTTTTTTTGAAGTTTAGGGAAGGAGGACCAGAAGGTAGGGGGAGGCATGTAGTGCATCTGGCCTCCTGGTTGGGGTGTCAGTAATACAGTAGAAGGAATGGAGGTTTTTTTTTTTTTGCTCCTGGGTGGAGGGTTAATTTGTAGTACTGCTGACTGAGCTAGCTACACTTCTGCTGGAAGGAGATAGATCCAGTGCCCTGCAGTCTTAGAAGAAAAAGTTATTATTCAAATATTTTTCTTCTTCCCAATCCAGAAGGATCCTTAAAGCCAGTACTGGATTATTTATCTTTAAACCTCCATGTCAAGATTCCAAGTTCTATACGCTATCACTTCAGAATCATGTACCCTTGATCCCAACCCTAACTTTCATGGCAGAGCTAGACCTAAAGAATGCCTATTACCACATTTCTATTTCCAAGGAGTTCAGGTATTTCTTAGGATTTGCTGTATCTGGCTTACCATGTCAGTTCTCTCTTTCACCTTTTGGATTCCCCAAAGAAGCAAGGGAATTTACAAAATGCCTAGCATTAGTCATAGTTCACTGCAGACTCAAAGGCACGTGTGTTTTCCCATATTTGAAGGATTCTCTTATCTTTGCAGACTCTTTTTCCAGCTAAGAGTCTAAATAAAAAAAACTGTCCAGGAATGTCTACTTATTCTGGGATTTCAAATGAACTAGCAGATGTCTTCTCTTATTCCTTCTGAAAAAATGGTATCCCTGGTATGTTTGTTGCATTTGACTGAAAGAAAAGCTTATTTCTTGCAAGACAAAGTCAAAATGTATTAGCAGTTCTTCCTGAGTTTCACCACCCTAAACCAAACATCTGTAAGGAAGTTTCTTAGGAATCTAGGATACATGACACTGATGATTATCATCCTACCCTTTGCCAAACTACACATAAGGAAAATAAAATGGTACCTCACATCAGTTTGGACTCATCGTCTATACCCTTTGACTTTTCAGATTCCATTTCTGGGACTTGTAAAGAGGGAGATGGGGTGGTGAGTAGACTAGATAGCTTGCAATCCAGGCCTTCCATTCTTCCTCCAGATCTGGCACAAGGAGCAGTTTCAAAAAGGGTAAAAGCTTAGCATCTGTGGGAGGTTGTTGGCAGACAGAAGCACATAAATGTCAGGTAGATGTGTGTTATCACTACTTTAAAGGGCTTAAATCATTTTTGGTCCTTGGTATTTCTGCTAATGTACAAGTGGTGTGGTACATAAACAAACTAGGGGATAGCAGCTCATATCCTGTAAGCAGACTGGCTGTGACAGCCTGGTAGATAGCAGTTCAGCTCAGTATAGCTCTTTAGGCTCCATACAGTCCATCAGCTCAACTCCTTATTGCAGACAAGCTCAGCAGGACCAGGATAGAGTCATTCTGGGGTCTTCCAAGAATATAACATCTTTGGGGAATACCACAAGTAGATCTGTTTACTTGTTTTCATAACAGACAACTGAAGAAGTTATGCTGCAGGACTTCTTGTAGGCAGGCCTAGAAGACAGATGCCTTTTCAATCCCATGGAAGGGATTGTTTTTGTATGCCTTTCCACTGATTACCAGAGTTCATCAAAAAATCCAGGAGGATTTTCCAAAATTGTTGTGGCAACCCCCTTTTGTCCAAGGCAACAGTAGTTTTCCATTCTTTTCTATCTGGCCTAGAATAAATACCACAAGCTTGCCCACAGACCAGACATCTGATAGGAAGGTGCCTGAGTTACAAGCACTTGTGGTGAGTCAACCCTATCTTATTTTTCATAAGGACAAAGTTTCTTTGACAACAGATCTTACCTTTATGCCTCAAATAGTTTCAGAGTCTACTTTAAGGCAGATCATTGACCTCCTAGTTTTCTTTTGTGAACCTAGGAACAAGGCAAAAAGGATCTCTAGATATACACAGACAGCTCAGATACCACTAGGCAAAACTCATCTTTTCAGTTCAGGAAAGCTGATCAGCTGTTTGTCTCCAATGAAGGTCAGAGGAAATGGCAACCAGTGTCAAATTAACAATTTCTTCATGGTTGTCTTGTACTATTACTTTTTGTTACACTCACCACAACAAGCCATTTCTAGGTAGAGCTACAGCTTATTCACTGAGATTGTTGGCAGCTTCTGTGGCTTTCTAGAAAGTGCTGACTCTAGAAGCAGCAACTTAGTCATCAGTGCATACCTTTACAAAGCATTACAAATTGGATTCCTTTTCCAGGTCCAGAACTAGTTTTACTAGAAATATTCTGCATGGGCTCCTGGAGTCTTAAGCTTGAACTCCTTCCCGTTTAGCTACACCTATCTAAGGTATATTAATCAACCCACATAACTTGGACTAGTGCAGCGGTGATCTTTTTGAACATAGTACAGCTGTGTAAGTAAAATTAGCATATCAGTAGGTGCTCTAATGCATGACCATTGTAGTAGCCTTCCTTCCATCCAACCCTCTTTTCCATCTTTTTCTTCATGATATGTTGCTGAGCTGTGGTTCCTTTCATCTCTTTGTATGTAGTAAAAACAAGAAAATGGCCATGCACAAAAAAGAAACTAAGAACCAAAGGAAGTCTGCATTCACAAAAGCAAGGGCACAGGGTGCAAGGCACAAGTCACAACAAGCCTGAAGTTTCCAATAGACAAACTTTTAATGAAGCAAAAAGGGTTTAGCACCAAAGTGTTGTTGAGTGCTTTTGTCACAATGGATTTCTTCACAACCAATAAACATACATCAAAGTACATCCGTGTATATAGCATTTCCCTAACATCACATGATTTAATACATAGTGTTTAATCAATTAATCAATCAATTAAAACAATTGAGACATAAGTTATTCCCAAGTGAAAAATGTACCATGTACTCAAGAGATCATCTTCACAACTGGCCACTCTATTATCTATTTCCAATGCATCCATGAGGTTGATATCCCATGCTGCAGAGGATACCTCATGAGTGGCTGGTTCAGGCATTGCTATGAAGAGAAATGCCTAGATGCAGTTATGTGATTTTGTGGAGCCCTTCAAGTCTTCTTTCATCAATGCTCCTTTTGATTGAATGTCTTTAGTTGGCCCTTCTATTAAAGAAACTCTTTCCCAGAGTGAACAGGAAGGAAAGAGTCTTTTTGCCATAGGGATCTGCTTGTCTACCTCTCAATGATCCTTTTCCTGGAATCAAAGAGGGGACAAGAAAATGTGGTTCTGTAAGTC
The DNA here is from genome assembly GCF_019279795.1 of Protopterus annectens. Classification (NCBI taxonomy): domain Eukaryota; kingdom Metazoa; phylum Chordata; order Ceratodontiformes; family Protopteridae; genus Protopterus; species Protopterus annectens. Next base: position 1,373,084,998 of record NC_056741.1, on the reverse strand, counting down.
ACAAGGGCCTTTCCAGGATCCATGCAGGAACAACTCCTCCAGGGGCAAAGGGAGGAGTTCAAATGGAAGATGTCATCCTCGCAGCAGAGGAAGCCCACAAAACTAGGGTTTCTGAGATTCCTTTCCAGATAGACCCTTTCAGCTCTCCAGAAGGGTTGCCTGACTGGTCACCTCTGGAGGCAGTTGGGGTGCACTTCACCTTGCACCCAGATGCCTGGGCTTTTATAACAAAAGATTCTTGGGTGCTAAAAATAATATCCAGAGGTTAGTTCATACCATTTTTCCAGATTCCACCAACCAAAGGAAAAAAGCTTCCCAACTTTTCACCCAGTCAGAGAGAAGTGGCAGCTCTAGAGATCCAAAAGCTGCTAAACAAAAATGTTGTCCAGGAGGTCCCACCAGACAAAAGAGTGTTCTGAACGTACTCAAGGTTCTTTTTTAATGCAAAAGAACACAAGGGACCTGAGACCAATTTTGGAACTAAGCAACCTGAAATTATTTGTGAAGACATCAAAGTCCCGAATGATTACAGTTCAGTCTATCCTGCTATTTCTGCACAGGTACAATTGGATGTGCTCAATCAAGCTTCAGGATGTGTACTATCACATTAAGATGAACTGGCACTTCGGAAGATACCTGCACTTCTGGTTGGGGGCCACTCACTATCAGTTCAGAGCCCTGCCTTTTGATTTCACCACAGCCCTCAGGGTGTCACCAATTGTATGGCATTGTTGGCAGCTCAACTGAGACTATGAGAACTCCAGATGTTTCCATACTTCGACAGCTGGCTCCTTACTGCCCCAACCAGACATCTCTTAGAACAGTCCAGGGACTATTTCCTCCAAATTTGTCAAAGACTTGGCATTTCTGTTAATATTTCCAAATCAGAATTGCAACCAGTTCAGAGCCTGGAGTTCATTGGAGCTCTCTTCAACACAGTATGTTGTATTGCCTCTCTGCCTACACATCGTGCGGATACAGTCAATCTTCAGATTCTACAGATTCTTCATTGCCTTGCTTCTGCAGCCAAACTAATTCTACAGAGTCTGGGTTCAATAATGTTAGTTCCCCTGGCACGTTACTTTATGCATGTTCTCCAATGGACTGAAGCTGTTCAATGGTCCATTCTACAACATCCTCTATCTTTTCCAGTCAAGTTGACTTGAGTATGCAAAAATCATGTTTGTTGGTGGATTCAGTCAGACAAGCTTTACATGGGTCTATTTTTTTTTCCTCCTCCTTTTTTATATGTTTTTTAATGCCAAACTGAGTTATAACGTTTTCAAAGACACTTTGTCCAGTTGGATGTCAAACTGCATATCCTTTATTTACACCTCCAAGAGCCACTATACTACATCCATGTCAACATCTACTGCCTTTTTAGGCGTTTATATTATGCTCTCGAAAACTCAAACTGTTGACAGCGTAATAATCAACATGAAAATGTAGAAACCCCCGAACATCGAACACACAAAAAAAAAAACACCCAAACACAACACAAATTGCTCTATGCAGAGAGGCAAGCCCCCTGCACCCCCCACATCCCCCGCTACTTAAATATACCAACTCCGAGATCGCACTACATTGCAGTAAACGGAAATCTCCCTTTAAAGAGATTTCCGTTTACATGCACAATGATTTTCGCTTTCGACATTTTGGTGCCGACAATATCAGCTTCATTATTGTCAACCCCCTTTTTAGACACTTTACTGTGGATATCTGCATAAAAGCAACTTGGTCTGCCATGCAGACCTTCATCAAACATTACAAACTAGATCTGCTATCCAGGTCTAGGGCAGCCTTTAGTTCTACCATTTTGAAAGGTATCTTGCCATGATTTCACCCAGGATGCAAAACAGCTGGGGAATCTGTGCCAGCCTCTCAAGACGGATGTAGAGGACAGCATAAGTACTTGCCTTATGTACTTACCATATTGATAGATCCTTGTTCTCCATCCATCTTGATACCTCACTGTCCTTCCCCTTTCAAATGATCTTGTGTTGCTTTCAATTACTGAAGCATCTTTCAGACTAATGCGTGAAGCTTGAGCTCGACTCTTTATCCTTTGCCTTTGATCCTTTACATATTTATCTATATGAAGGTCTTCCAACTCTTACCTGTTTACTGTTGACACAGGCACATGCTTTCTTCATTATCATAGCACTCTCTGTATATTCCTTTCTGTATGCTTATGTATGCTCATGTCTGTGTCTGTAGATGTTATATATAAATGTTGTGAATTTTCTTTTAATTAATTTTGTACGTCAGATCCTTGTCTCTCTAGGCCAGAGCTGTTCTCAGGTAAACCTACAAGATAACATATGAATAACTAAATGCATCCTATACAGTTGAATAATAACCAAATATAAATATGATTATATCCAGTCATTTAAATACAGAACTAGTTAAGATGCTGACAGACATAGATATTAGCTATCACAGAAGAGTAGTCGTCAGGCATGTGTCATGTCTGCCACAGCATACATTTAAAAACATTTTTATTTTGTGCAGTATGCGCTAAAATGTTACTTTAAAACAACCCAGAATATTTATTGTGCTTTAATTTTATTAGGTTATATATTTTACTAAATGTGTCTTTTTTCAGAATGCATGGTTGGCTAAATGATATTTTGTAGAAGTCTGTAATTTCAGGAGTTTTTTTGCACTTTTAAAAAGATTTGCTGTTAAGAAATATGCACCATCCTGAGATAGATGGTGGATGCAGTTTCTGGAAGGGATGTTGCATTCAGAAGCCTGCTATACAGTTCTGTAAATCCTGGGTGCACTTCTGAGCCAACACACAGAGACATGTTTAAGATAGCAGTGACCATGGACTTTAGACATCATTTTTACACTCATCAGAAGAGAAGGCAAACAGTGAGGTGCTGAATTTTGGTTGTACCAGTTGCTGTTTCATTCAATGTTTTCTTCTAGCTGCAACATGAATACACTAGCAGGAAAACCATGTTAATAAATGCACAGTACAAAGATTTACAGTAAAAGTAACACAAAGAGCAGGAAAAAATCTGTAATCATAAGTGTCACATCTAGAGTTACATGTTAGAGGACACATTACATATGTAAGGGTAAAAAAAATTAGTATACCACAACAGTTAGGAGGACAGAAGGTTACCAGAAAAGAAGGTAGAGTCAACTTATCAGAATACCTGAGAGTGACGAGTGTATCTGTGGAGGGAGCAGCTTACTTACACCAACTCAGAAAGTGAGGTAGGGATCATCATATCATTATACCTGACAGTGATAAGTATGTCTACGGAGAGAGCAGATAAGGTAACCCAAACATGTCAGCATTAGAAGAACACTGCCAAAGAAGACAGAACTGGTGAACAATATTGAAAGCACTTTATGCAGTTCTAGAGGCAATATCTTAACAACTGCGATTAATTTAGCAAAGGTTGTGCAGTAATGAGCTACCAGAATGATCTCTTTTATGCACCAGGAGTAAATATAGGAACAATGACTAGCATATTGTACACACAATCAATAAAAACAAGAAGAAGAAAAGGAGAAATTATGAAAGCATTTGAATAGGCTGCAGGAAAAAGTAACAGTGGGAAGATGTCTTTTGTGTATGATAAAGAACAGCAGCACTCACATTTTAAGGCAGGAGTCAGGAAAGAACATTCAGAGGTCATGCAAGGGAGCCGTCTGTTTATAGAAATGGTGGTAGAAAGTGGAACAAGCTGCCAGAGAAGCTGATGAAGAACAGACATTCAGCTTTGCAGGGGATAGTTATTGAAGACTGGAGACACTGACATATTTCACTGTGACAGAAAAGTCATTCTTTCTTGCTCACGATTATATAATTGTGAGGGAGAGGAAAGATAGAGGATTATGACTTGCTCATGCTGCAAATGTATAAACATGGAAGATTAAGGAACTATGTTTTCAATAAAAAAGGACCATCATATTAAGCTGTAGACTGTGGATTTAGATTGATTGATCCACTAAAGCGTAAGCCAGTAAAGGTGAAAAAAAACAGTAACTGCCTCCCGCAGACATATAGAAACCATACTTTCAGGAACGGGAGAGTAAAGCTAAGTGGGAAAAGGGTCTGCACTATTAAAGCAGGCAGCAAAAACATGCCATCTGGTTAAGCCTGATATTTTTGCTAAATACTGCACCTTACTTCCATGCAGTTTTCCTCAAACTGAACTGAGGGAAATAGTTTTGCAACCTCCACTGCGTTCTAGCTTTCACTACTGGTTTCTGAAGCTTTCATTTCTGTGTTCTTGCAATAAATATGGCAGCATTTTGACATCTTAAGCAGTACAGTGCACATCTACTATAACTTTTAAAACAAGCACACTACAGCATGGCAATGACTTGAAGTTTCATACTGTTGTCTAAGTGATACATTGTGTTGCAGAATTCAGTGGGACATTTTAAAATTTACAAATGAAGGACTTGCCAACTTGGTGAGGCTGAGGAGAAATTAATCACAAGTGTCCCAGGCATGAAATTAAATTCCAAGGGAAAAAAGAAACCTCCTTCATTACTCCCAAGTTGAAGTAAAATGCCATGACAGGTAAATAATGACAGTCGTTGGCTGTATAGGTATTGGCAGATCGAACATATACAAGATGTACAGTGAGTGGTCCAGACAGAAGCTAATTCTGCAGCATTCCAGATCTCTAGATGGAAAAGTAATGCTGTCAGAGTAAAGAACGTCCATTTGTGCTAAACAAAGCCTTAGAGTAAAAATATAAATAAACTAAAACAGGAACTCTCTAATGCAGAGTTTTACAAGAAGAATCAGACTTCAAGATGGAGATCTCCTTTTGGCTGTCTTGATAGACAATATGGTTTGGAGGCATTCTAGCTACATTGGTACCTGTATATTACAATTTTATCAATTTCCTCCCCATCAGCACCTGTGGTGAGGTATAATAACTGAAGGTCATTTTATCCAACATGTGTCTGTTTCTCATTCATCCATCCATGTGTTAATTTTCTAAATTGCCTGTTATGATGAGTGTCATGGTTGCAGCAAGATGATCAAGTGAGACCAGACTTCCCTATCCCTAGCAAAAGTGGTCAGCTCATTGTGTGGGATCTCAAGGCCAGGCAATATGAGCAAAATGTAATCACTTCAACATGTCCTGGGCCTACCTTAGGTCCTTTTCACAGAGGACTATACAAAGTATATCTCCTGTGGAAGGTACTCCGGGCAGTTTGTCAGAGCCTGTTTGTTGCATCTGAAGGTGAAAGCCAAAGTCTTCCCACACCCAGAACTTTAGTTTGGAGACTCTGCTTCAACTTTTACTAAATTGGCTTGTTGATACTTATCAGTCAGATCTGGAGTCTCAGTCCACCAGCTCACTGCTAACTTTACATGAAAGGCTTGTTTCTTCAACTTGACAGCTTCCTTTACTACTGATACCTACCAGTGGGCTCTTGGGCTTGCCACCATGCTAAGTACAAAGCACCTTTCGGGCATAGATTCTTGCTGCTGCTGTATTACATGTTGAGGTTGATAATAATCCTGTCAGACATCATCTTCCCAGTATTCCCTAGTACAGGAGAGAAACTTTCATGGATGTGTGAGTTCAGTTCATTCCACATCAGAAAAAAAAAACATCTGCAAGGAATTTCTAAGACACACACACTACACGTTAAGCCTGCTAGGTCTACGGAGCTGCTGATTCTGTAATGTGACCAAAGTAACCACCAGATAGTTACCTGATAACAGCTAAGTATGTCTTTTGACAAGAGTATCCAGAACATATACTGTAGATCAGGATTACAGGGACAGTCATTGACCTTTGGGCCAAGCTATTTGAACATTTATGAGCAACTTAGGAGTTCAGAACTGCTATTCATTAAGGGCAGTTTATGACTAGCACAGAAGTCAAATAACATTGTACCATCTGAATTTGGATCAACCAGGCTGTTCCTCCCAGACACACTCTTCCAGGTGTTTCCATCATTCCCAACTTGAGCTTTTAAATGTTCTAGCAGAACTACAGATTAGTAAGTGGTACACCATCAAGCCCAAGCACTACTTTAGTGATTGGCAAGAAAGGTGAATAGTTCTCACAACTCTTTGGTGCATATGCACAAACAGCAGACACTTTTCTTTTTGCAAATCACAGATGTTCATCGTGCATACAGCTGCAGTCATAACAGATGGGTTCTCCTGCCGTCAGGCGGGTCCTTGGTCGGCTGAATTCCAAAGTCTAGGTCCGGCGTCGGTTGTCGTCCCTTCTTCCCTGATGTCAGTGCGACAGGGGTATAAAAGAACCAGCCAACGCCATTTTCTTCAGTCTTTCTTGCCACGCGGTGTCCGAAGCAGAAGCAGTTCGCAAGTGCTGGTCGGCCAGCTCCTGAGATTACGAATATTTTTCAACCGAAGACTTCTAGAAAGCTAAGTACCCCGTTGGGGAAACTTTTCTTGCCTCAGACCGATGTCAGACAAAGTTAATAATTGCATTTCATGTGGGAAGCAAATACTGCATAAGGATTTCCATTCCCTCTGTATACCTTGCTTAGGCCCAGACCACGACGTCTCGGCCTGTCATTTTTGCGCTGCATTCAACAGACGCACTATTAAGCATCGGGCGGAGTTCGCCCAACACTATTTTGGCAAAAAGTTTAATTACAACATGTCGTTGGATACTCCGACTCCAATTTTGAGTAAACGACGTAAAGATAAGGACCGACATACGAGGTCCGTGACTTCTACCGACACCACGCTAAAGCCAACTACATGTGCTCAGCGAGGCGCCTACGCAGCCCCTGACTACCGATGACACTTCATTAGCGGTGTCTTCTGTGCCCGAGGTCGCAGGCTCTTCGGCCCACACCCTGACTACAGATACCGAAGCCACTCTTGGCGGGGAAACTCAGAGTTCAGACAGGCCTGCCACCTCTCAAGGTGTCTTCAGGCCTTCTTCTTCTTTTTCCATTAAGGCTTACACTAAATCTAAAGCAGCCATGCATTCTAAAAGACAAGCTCCACAGGGTCCCTCTCAAGGCCCCATGCCTAAAAAGCAGATGCTCAAAATGGCTGAGGATTTGATTACTCTTATCAGGGGTTCTCAACCCCCCCCCGGACAAAAGGCCCAGAGTGGAGGAAGAATACCTTTCCTCAGACCAGGCCTCCATTACTTCAGAGCATTCTGAGGACCAGGAACATTCTTACTCCCCTTTCAAAGATTCTGATGCAGAGGAGTCCATTCCCTCTGTCTCCCCCCCTGAGGATTACTCTTTTGGGGAAACCTTACATACCTTGAGGGAACACTTCCACTGGGAAGGCCAAGAGTACTCAGACTCCAAGAAAAGGCTTAGGGATTTCCTCTTGCTCCCTCAGCACAGGCCTCTGGCTATACCTCCTGTCTTAGATATTCTAGATGATGTGTATTTGGAGGCCTGCCTTAACCCAGATTCTTTACCTCCAGCTCCAGTCAAGCCAGACAGGTATTACCGGGTTCCTGACTCACACCAATTCCTATACAAAAGCCATGCGGCTGACCCAGAAACTATTTCACAGGGTCCCAAGGGAATTAAGGCCTCCACTGCTAAAAATCCATTACCTTCAGAGAGAGACTCCAGAGCTTTAGAAAGGTGGGGGAAAAAGGTATACACCTCGGCCACTTTAACCATGAGGGTATTAAACTGTCAGTTCCATATGTTAAAGTACCAACAGTTTCTGTTATCACAGTTGAGAAGCAAAATGTCACAACCTGAACAACCAGACTTTAAGGAGTTGCAGGATTTGATACATAGTGCAGAACAAGTAGGTAAACATACCTTGTAATGTGGTTTTGATGCTTTAGAAGCCTCACGTAGAGCTGCTGTTACAGGATCAGTCATACGTAGACATGACTGGCTCAAAGAGCAAACCTTACTAGATCATGTCAAAGCTAAATTACTAGATGCCCCTCTGCAAAAAGATGTATTGTTTGGTGTTAAAGCTGAGGAGGTATTAAATAAAATGGAAGAAAAGGCAAAATCAATGCAAACAGTGAAAGATTTCCTACAGGTACAACCTCCACGTTTCAGTAGAAATTGGCCTTCCAAAAATTAGTCCTTTCCAGCCACGGACAGACCCCAAAGAGGTAGATACAGGTGCCCGAGGGGCAGAGGGCAATCTCAAGGATCGTTTAGAGGCAGACAATGGCAAGCACCTACACAAAGAGGTGGTGAGGATAGTTCACAGCCATTCAGAAAGCAGAACCAATGACTTTCCCCTTTGCATGCCAAGCAAGGCTCAAATGGCAGCACCTTTAGGTGGAAAACTGGCATTATTTTCGAAAAATTGGCATATTGTCACAAAAGACAAATGGATCCTGGACATTATAGACAGAGGCTACAGATTCCATTTTCACACCCTTCCAAAAATGAGAGGCATGCCAAACCTGCCATACAATCAAAGGGCAGAGGCACAAAAACAAATTTCAGATCTCATGGACATGAAAGCTATTCAAGAGGTACCTGCACAAGAACAGGGTCAAGGTTTTTATTCCAGACTATTCCTGGTACCAAGGAAGGGAAAAGATTGGAGACCTATTTTGGACCTATCCATCCTAAACACATTTTTACTTGTGCCAAAATTCAAGATGCTCACATTGCAGCAGCTTCTTCCCATGCTGGGCAAGGAGTCTTGGCTGGTAACATTGGACCTCAAGAAGGCATACCTGCATGTCCCAATCAGACAAGATTGCAGAAGATACCTCAGATTTCTTGCAGGTTCAACCCATTACCATTATCAATTCTCTGCATTGCCCTTTGGCTTATCTACTGCGCCCAGAGTGTTCACGAAATGCCTGGCATCAGTAATTGCCTACTGCAGACTTCAAGGGATACAAATATACCCATATCTGGACGACTGCCTGATCCAAGCGGACAGCAAGCACATACTTCTGAAACATCTGGCGTTTGTAATAATGTTGTTGAATTCTCTGGGATACACAGTCAACAAAAAGAAATCAAGGCTAATACCCTCTCAAACAATAATTTTCCTGGGTGCCAGCTTGGATACAAACACCCAGATGGCCTACCTCACACCAGAGAAACAAGGGCAACTAACTCAATACTTCAGAAAACTGGCAACTTTCACCAGGCTGACTGCAAGGAAAATCCTGCAGGCTCTGGGATTCATGGCATCTTGCATCCTACTAATCCCATGTGCAAAGCTGCATATGAGGAAACTTCAGTGGTACCTAAAAAACCTATGGTCTCAACACAGCCACAGTTTGGAAACAATAATACCACTGATTCCATGTCTTCAAAAGGAATTTCTGTGGTGGGCTCAAGCATGCCAAAGAAACACAGGTCTCCCATTCTGCAAGCCTCAAGCAAATCAAGTCATCACAACAGACGCCTCGGACTACGCCTGGGGGGCGCACATGACAGATCGGTGCATTCAGGGCAAATGGTCCCAAAAAGAAAAGCACCTACACATCAATCAAAAGGAAATGCTAGCAGTAATAAATGCTATTATAGCTTTCAAAGACCTTCTGCATCCAGGCCAGCTATTGATAAGGACAGACAACACCACAGTAATGTGGTACATAAAGGAACAGGGAGGAACCCATTCATACCCCCTATGCAGGCTAGCCATGTCTCTTTGGAACATGGCTCTGGAATTACAAATCGAACTTCAAGCACAGTACCTGCCACGCAAGGAAAACACGCTGGCAGACAACCTAAGCAGAAATATGATAGATCCACACGAATGGAAGTTGCATCCTCAAGTTTTTACAAAGATAATTCAAGTATGGGTAAGGCCAGACATAGATCGCTTTTCCTCCCACAGAAATCACCAGTTGGCAAAATTCTGCTCAAGGACCTTTCATCCACAGGCCTGGAAAGTGGACGCACTCTCTTTCAGTTGGACAACAATGACAGTTTATGCCTTTCCACCTCTTCCTCTGCTGCCCAAAGTTCTATTAAAAACCAGAGCAGACAGACCAAAGATGATTCTCATTGCTCCAGACTGGCCAAGACAACACTGGTACCCACTCCTGAGAAGCCTGACGCATTCACCACCATGGATCCTGCCTCTAATGCCTCTTCTTCTGACTCAGCACAACTTCAAAACGCTTCACAGTCAGCTGAAAACACTCAATCTAGCCGCATGGAAGATTCCTTAAATTCACAACAGACCCTACTCTCCAAGGAGCTGCAGGATGTCATTTTGGAGGCCAGAAGGCCTTCTACTAGAAAAGCCTACTCTGCAAAATGGAAACGGTTTTGTGCCTGGAATGAGAAAAAGGGTCAGAATCCTGGAATACTGAATTTACCTCAAATATTACAGTACCTAGCTGAGATGCTAAGCAGTGGACTTTCATTCTCCTCCATCAAAATCCATGCCTCAGCCATTTCTGCAGAATACAACACTGATCCTCCTTTATTCTCTCACCCCTCTTAAGACAGTTCCTCAGAGGGGCTAAGAATATAAAACCCCAAGGAAACAACCAGTACCTGCTTGGGACCTCAATTTCATTCTAGAAAAACTGACCTTGCCTCCTTTTGAGCCAGCTGCTTCAACAGAACTGCAATATTTGTCCTGGAAAACAGCCTTCCTTCTGGCTATCACCTCAGCTCGCAGGGTTTCAGAACTACAAGCCCTCATGGCTGTGCAGCCTTTCATCATTTTCCATCAGGACAGAGTTTCCTTATGAACCAATCCGTCCTTTATGCCAAAGGTAGTGTCCAGGGTAGCCTTGAATCAGGCTATCCACTTACCTACCTTTTACCCTAATCCTCAAAACAAAGGGGAGAGACTACTACATTCCTTGGACATTCACAGACAGCTGCGTTATTATTTGGACAGAACAAAGCCTTTCAGAAAATCAGAGCAACTCTTTGTGTCCTATGCTACAGGAGCTCAAGGGAAGCCTATTTCCAAACAGACAATTTCAAAATGGATAGCCCACTGCATACGCTTTTGTTACTCTTTTCATGGTAAAACTGTACCTGCAGGCATCAGATCTCACTCCACAAGGGCCACAGCTACCTCTGCAGCTTTCCTCAGGGGGGTTCCTACCAAAGATATTTTGGAAGCAGCCACTTGGAGTTCTGTACATACCTTCTCCAAGCACTATCACTTACCATTATACTCCAAATCTAGAGCAGGCTTTGCCACTGCAGTCTTGTAGGGCATCCTGGCTCCTCCTAGTTCCACCTAGTGCCTACCACCCCTTTTTTAGTTTTGGTATTGTACCCATCTGTTATAACTGCAGCTGAACACGATGAACATAGTACAGTTTTGTACCTACCATAAATGTAGATGTTCGAGTGCTAATACAGCTGCAGTCCAGGTTTCCCTCCCTCCTTCCCCTCTTGGGACAGGCCTAAGGGCTAACACCTCCTCATACATCCTGATTGGGGTATTCTTTTATGGTGTATTTGCTTACAACTACTGTTTTTTGATTATATTGCTTTGCATTATTACATAAATTTATGTATTGCCTTCCTTCTGGGGGCACCTGACATCTGGGGCAAGAAAAACTGAAGAAAATGGTTCTTTTGTACCCCTGTTGCACTGATGTCAGGGAAGAAGCGACGACATCCGATGCCGGACCTAGACTTTGGAATTCGGCCGACCGAGGACCCGCCTGATGGCAGGAAAACCCATCTGTTATGACTGCAGCTGTATTAGCACTCGAACATCTACATTTATGGTAGGTACAAAACTGTACTTTCTGGCTTAGGTATTGTCAGTAGTTGAATTCAGTGCTTTTTGTGTCTCTTTTCTTTATTTTCTTTCCTTACTTCTCATTTCCTCCTTCGTTACGTTAAAAAAAAATAAATCTATCTATATAGATATAGATATATGGTAGATGTATTTTTTATCTCTCTTTGTGTTTTTGTTTTGCTTTTGACACTTTTTACTCTACATAAAAGTGTGCTTATTTAGATAGTTTAGATTGTTAGTGTGATATAGATTTTATGAGTAGTGTGTTTATGAAGATAGTGTAGATTGTTAGCAGTAGTGCTTTTTTGAGTAAACATTGTAATGTGGTTTTCTTGGTTTGTGTTTCAGGGTGTCTGACAAACCTTCAGATTTCAAAAAATATGTGGTCTGCCTCCACAAGATTCCTTAGCGTCCCACTCAAAGTAGATGCACTGTCTTGGTGCTGACCATTTAGATGAGCAGTGTACCATCTGCACTGTGTTCAGTCTCAGGGCTGTCAATGAACATAGGAACAAACTTGTCTTGAAGGGACTTCTCCTGATCCCTATGGGGATTCATCCCAGACTCAACCCTGCATTTCTGGAGCAACCCCCTCCTGTCAAAAAGCCTTCCGATTGATCTAAGGGAGATAATGAGTGCAGATAGAGTGAAGAGGAAAAGCAATGAATCTTAGAAGGGCTCCTTGGACTGCTCATCTTCCACTGGTGCTTCCTCAGCTTCAGCTCCAAAGTCCCCTAAATCCTTAGATCTTACCCCAGTATTGGAGATAATACTTGTCAGATCTCATACTCCATTGTTGCTGGAGCCTAGGTTTTCTCCAGATCCCATTTCCCCTTAACTCCACACGACCTTTTTGCAGGAAAGATCCTTTCACAAATCCTCTAGACCACCATCCACAACCTCTTCCTTACAGTCAGTATGGTCTACTAGGAGCCTTTCCAGAAGTGAACTTGGATCAGATGATGAGGCAGTAACTCGAGACACAAATTCAGTTGGGAGTTCTCCTGGTTCTAGCCTCTGCCTGACCTCTGAGCTTAAGTCCTTGCCTCTCTCCATTGTTGCTCCTACCCCAATCCATCTTTCAAGTTTGGGGACTATAGGTCCAAGTGCTACTCAGAAATTGTCAGTTTTGGATCAGAAGACATGGTTGTCTTCTACTCCCAATGCCTTCTCTGATCCAACCAACTCTGAGTAGCTCAGATCTAGAAGGATCTTGGTGCCGAAGCATTAACATTTGATCAGGGAGGATGAGTTTGACTGTGAAGTTTTTGAAGCCATCCTTTCCACTTGGTGCCTTTGCTTCAGTGTTAGTCTGGGAACCTGGTTGACTTATATTCCTGGAGTTGCCTGGATCAGTTGCTTTGGCTCCTTTTGTTCAAGGCTGTCAACAAAACACTCTCCCTTTTGGATGAATGGTCTTTTATTTCTCACTCAACTCTGCCCATTCCCCAAAAAATGCCTTTGGGTTCCTATCATCTCATCCCATCGGAACAGCTGGGCCAATGAAGCCTCAAGATGGTCTGTATTAAGGGCTCCCACTCTTCTTCTCAGTTCTCACTGGAACATCCTGCTTTAGAGACTCCTTGATAACATATATGTAAGGGGAGGCTCATTTCCTGCCCCCATAAGTCTTTAACAGAAGACACCGACTTTGATGAGGGGGAGGGTTCCCCAAATCCCCTTGAGGATGTCTCTTTCAGAGAGATCCTCAAACATTTAAGACAGAGGGGTTGGTAGTTCTCTGAAGCCCCCTCTCAAGAGGAGTCAGTGTTTCTTGAGTACTTCAGATGTGGTCAAGTTACTTCTTGGGTGGTCTATCCTGCTGATGAGATGGTTAACTTATCTCAAAGTAGGCATAGAAGAAGCTGGACATGACTGAACCAATTCCCCACAAACTTGATAAGTACCTAGTATCACCCCAAAACCATCCACATTGGAGAAAGGGTCCCACTGTCGATTCCATGTTAGTGGTCACCACCACTAAGAAAGAGCTTGCTGAGGAAAGCTCTTGTGTCCAACTCCCCAACAGAGAGGCTGGGCATTGGACAAATTTTGGAAATGGGTTTACACTTCAGCACTTGTGTGACTTCACAGAGTACTTCAGGATGTCCTTTATCAATGCCTCCTATGATGGTACAACACTTTTGCGGCCTAAAATCAAGGATACACTCTCCAGAAGTGAGCAAGACGGGAAGACCCTTTCTGCTATAGAAATGCAGTTCTCTGTCCCCCAGAGGTCCTTTTCTTGGAACCAGAAGAGAGAGATGAAGCTGTGGATGTTAAGTTGCCCAATCTCGCCTTCGTTCTTGCTGGATGGGTTCAGAGCTGATCCTCGGCTCCGACTCAGCCACTTACTATAGCTCAAGAGCTCTTTACTGGCTCGAGGCTACCCCTTATCCCAGAATGCCCAGCGTCAGCTACCCAGATCTTGTTTGCCGCTTTAGCTGCGAGGTTGTGATCAATACTGGCTCAGGATTAGTATAATTTTTTTCTCTATTAAACTCAATATTGTGCTTAAAATTTGATAAATATTTTCTCTCTTGTAGTAGTTTGTAAGTTTCTTTTATTGTAAACCCCTTATCTCGTCCTTGCTGTGTTTTTTTGTTTTTTTTTTGTGCTGTGTTGGCCATCACCCCTTAATCGCTAGGTCTTCGGTTATTCCCTGAACTCATTTAACTTAGAGAGCCCCCCCCCCACCCAAAGACAGCCATTTAAGTTAGAGGCTCTCCTTTAAGGTCTTTATTAATTTTTAGTTTACTATTGCAGTTTGTCTTTTTGATAAAATGTCTAAGAAAGTTAAAACCTCTGGTTTTAAAAAGTGTGACTCATGCTGTCAGAAGATGTCTCTGACAGATGGGCACACTAGTTGTGTTTACTGCTTGGGGGGTTTGCACCTGCAGGACTCTTGTGCTATTTGTCATGCCTTTAGTCCAAGGGTCCTGCAGGAGCGGAAAAACAAGCTTATCCTCCGTGGATTATTAAAACAGGATTCTCCGGCTAATGAATCTCGGCCAGTGAAACCTTTGAAACCAGTCAAGCCGTCGGCTCCATGTTCGGAACTGACCTGTGAGCTTGACAAACCAAGTGTGTTGGTGCCATTTGGCACCGACAAGACTACCCCTCCGTTGGCTCCAACTGTTACTTTGGAGCCATCTCGGAGCTACAAATGAGCAAGGTCTCCTTCATTGGAACCGATTCGCTCGGTGCCACAATCACCCTTACTTCAAAGCGTCCAGTGATCGCTCATCTTCCCACTCCTCTCGATCCTCGAGGTTATCGGATCAGGATGTGGAGAGAGTGGTCAGTAGGTTGCTGAAGTCACAGGCCCTTGCTAAAATGCTTTCGAGCCTGCCTCAACAGGCTTCGACTCCATCTGCTTAAATTTCGATTCCTCCTCCGACTATGCTTAGTTCGGAGCCGGAGTCCATGGACGCTCTGATAGTGGATGTTCTTCGTGTTTCACTGTTGCAGTCATTACATTTGGGTAATCTGTTGGCAGGTTGCCCTCAGTTGGCCTGATTAACAAAGTCTTGGGTCCTGCGTCAGTTGCTGTCCCTTCTTCCATGACGTCAGGTCGTCAGGGGTATAAAACATGCAGCCGACACCATTACATCAGTCTTTCCTGCTGGGCGGTGCCCGAAGCAGAAGCAGTTTGCAAGTGCCGATTGTCCGACTCCTGAAATTTTCGTTTTCAAGTTTCAGAACCAAAGTCTTCAACTTAAAGCTAAGTACCCCGTTGGGGAAACTTTTTCTTGCTCCTTTCCGATGTCAGTAAAAGTTAATAATTGCATTACTTGTGGAAAGCAAATTCCTCATAAAGATTTTCATTTGTACTGTATTCCTTGCCTAGGCCCTAACCACGACATACCTTGCTGTCGGTTTTGTGCTTTATTTAATCAGTGCACTATCCATCGTCGGTACATTTTTGCCTCTAAATATTTCGGTTCTTGGTTTAATTATCCAGAAATGACGTTGGTTAACCATCCGACTACCGGGATTCCAAAAAAACGCAAAGATAAAGACAGAGACATGCCGTTGAGGTCCAAAACTGCAGACGACGCTTCTCCTAAGCCAGTCGCCAGTTCGCCAGTACTCAGTGAGGCACTTTCGCAGCCCCTAATACCTGCTACTTCTAACTCGCAGGACTCTACTGAGACCCATTCGGAGTCCGGTATGCCATGAGATGCTTCACCTATGGAACCCGCGGATGTCTCTACCTTGGATGGGTCCGGAGCTTCTGTGCAGGCACTGGCTTCTGAGGGTGCATTCAGGCCTACAGACTTGCATATTAAACTGACTCCACCTTCTATACTAAGGCCTAAATCTCGATCTATGTCTACAAAACCAACGCCCAGGCAACATGTTCAGGCCCCTATGCCTAAAAAACAAATTATCAAAATGGCTGAAGATCTAATTACTCTAATCAGGGGTAGTCAACTCCCCCCTTCTAAGAGGCCTAGGGCTGAGCTTGACTATGAATCTTCTGATCAGGACTCTGTTTCGTCTGACTCTTCTAATGACCTGGATTTGTCCATACCTACTTATGAGGATTCTAATGCAGAGGATTCCATTCCCTCTGCTTCCCCCCCTGAGGACTTTTCTTTTGGAGATACCTTACATACCTTAAGGGAGCATTTCCACTGGGAAAGTCAGGAATCTTCTGATTCAAAAAAGAGGCTTAGGGATTTCCTTCTTCTACCTCAGCATAGGCCTTTGGCTGTACCTCCTGTACTAGACATTGTTGATGATGTGTTTTCAGAATCCAGTATGGCCCCTGATTCTCTTCCTCCGGCTCCTAGTAAACCTGACAGATACTACAGGGTTCCTGAGTCCCACAAGTTCCTTTTCAAAAATCCTGTTGCAGATCCAGAAACCATTTCTCAGGGGCCCAAGATCATTAAGGCTTCTACTGCTAAAAATCCTACCCCTTCTGATAGAGACTCCAGGGCGCTGGATAGATGGGGTAAAAAGGTTTATACTTCTGCAACCTTGGCAATCAGGGCTTTAAACTGCCAATTTCATATGTTAAAATATCAATAACATATTATTGGACTGCCTAAACAGAAAATGATGTTGCTTTCTGACTGTGTGGAAAATAAAGATTTACAAGATTTATTGCATTCTGCTGAACAAGTTGGAAAACATACTTTGCAATGTGGTTTTGATTCTTTAGAGGCCTCTTGCAGGGCTGCTGTTACTGAGTCTGTGCTTAGAAGGCATGCTTGGCTTAAGGAGCAATCTCTGCCCGATCATGTTAAAGCGAAATTGTTGGATGCTCCTTTAAGTCAGGACCACCTGTTTGGCAATAAGGCTGAAGAAGTTCTAAAAAAAGATGGAAGATAAAGCTAAATCTATGCAAACTGTAAACGATTTCTTACAAGTGCAACCTCCAAGATTTAGTAGGCACTGGCCTAGTAAGAATTGGTCCTTTCCAGCTTCTTCCGGATCCTCTCAAGCCAAACCCAGACACACCAAAAGCACCAGGTTTCAGTCCCAGGGGACTCTCAGAACTAAGCAATGGGGGGCCTGCACTTCCAAATCTGGAAATAACAAGACACCCCCCTATGGTAAACAGTCTCAATGAGTTTCCTTTAAAATTGCCAAGCACTTACCTTTCAGCTGCCCGTTTTGGGAGGAAAGATTGCTCTTCATGCAAAAAACTGGGAACTCATAACCCAGGACAAATGGGTTTTAAATATAGTGTCCCAGGGATACAGATTACTTTTCCACACATTGCCAACACCAAACGAGTGGCCAGACCTGCCCCCGAATCAGTGGGCTGAGGCTCAAATACAAGTACTTTCCCTACTAAACATGGAGGGGTATTCAACCGGTACCAGAAGAGGAAAAGGGACAAGGTTTATATTCCAGGCTTTTCCTGGTACCCAGAAAAGACAAATCATGGTGTCCAATTCTGGACCTGTCTACTCTAAACACCTTTCTGGACATTCCAAAATTCAAGATGCCGACTCTTCACCAGTTACTTCCTATGGTAGGCAGAGATGCCTGGTTGGCAGCTCTAGACTTAAAAGAAGCATACCTGCACATCCCAATCAGGGAATCTTGCAGAAGATTCCTATGCTTCAAAGCAGGTTACATGCATTATCAGTTCTCTGCACTGCCTTTTGGCTTGTCTGCTGCGCCCAGGGTATTCACAAAGTGCCTGGCTCCAGTAATTGCATTTTGCAGGCAAAGAAATATTCAAATATATCCATACCTGGACGATTGTCTAATTCAGGCAGAAAACCAGGCCATCATACTTCTACATCATCTGGTGTTTGTAAAAAAGGTTCTAACTTGTCTAGGGTACACCATAAATGAAAAGAAATCACAACTGGTATCCTCTCAACAGATTACATTCCTGGGTGCAAGCTTGAATACAACTGCCCAGATAGCTTTCCTCATGCCAGAGAAGCAAATGCATTTGGTAACCTACTTCAAACAAGTGGCCACAAAAACCCTGCTATCTGCAAGACAAATACTGCAAGCCTTGGGGTTCATGGCCTCCTGCATTCTTCTAATTCCATATGCAAGACTGCATATGAGGAAACTACAGTGGTACTTTAAAAAGTCTATGGAGTCAACATTGTCACAGCCTGGAAACAATGATTCCTATCATACCTTGCTTACGCCTGGAGTTCCTATGGTGGGCAGAGGCCTGCTACCAAAACAAGGGACTGCCATTCACACTACCCCTTGCCACCCAAACCCTAACTACAGATGCATCAGACTATGCATGGGGGGCTCACCTGGCAGGGAAGTGCATTCATGGCAAATGGAACCGAAATCAAATGCACCTACATATCAATCAAAAAGAAATGTTAGCTGTACAGAATGCTCTGACAGCCTTCAAGGACTACATTCTTCCAGGACAACTAATGGTAAAGGCGGACAACACCACGGTTATGTGGTACATAAACAAGCAGGGGGGTACACATTCCTACCCCCTCTGCAGACTAGCCATGACATTGTGGAACATGGCCTTGAGCTACCAAGTGCACCTACAAGCTCAATTCCTGCCAGGAAAATTTAATACACAAGCAGATGGACTAAGCAGAAATCTCATAGACCCACATGAGTGGAAACTGGAACCACGAATTTTCAACATGTTGACAAGTAAATAGGGGATCCCAGACATAGATCTATTTGCCTCCCCCTAGAACTACCAGTTGGACAAATTTTGCACAAGGACTCCCCACAAAAAAGCCTGGAAAGTGGATGCTCTATACTTCAGCTGGAAAAACCCATCAGTCTACGCCTTTCCCCCTCTGCCTCTGCTCTCCAAAGTTCTGTTAAAAGTCAAACAGGACAAACCAAGAATGATTTTGATTGCTCCAGACTGGCCACGCCAACACTGGCACCCACTCCCATGCAGTGTGTCACAAATATCTCCATGGCACCTGCCTCAGACACCTTCCCTGCTGTCTCAGCAGGGAGAACCAAATTCTGCACCCTCAGCTTCCAATATTGAACCTTGCAGCTTGGCTAATCACTTGAATTCACCCTTAGCATCCCTCAGCAAACCTGTGATGGATGTCATTTTGGAGGCGAAAAGACCTAGCACTAGAAAATCTTATGCTGACAAATGGAAAATATTCCGTGCCTGGAACCAATCTTTAGGGATGAGCACAGCAGCCCAATTTACCTCAGATTGAGACGCTTCAGAAGGACCTGTCTTTTTCCTTTATTAAAATCCACGCTTCAGCCATTTCAGCTCACTATAAGACAGAACAACCCTTTTTTTCTCATCCTCTGCTCAAGCAGTATCTCAGAGGGGCAAATAATGTGAGACCACCCAGGAGAGCTCCTACCCCTACTTGGGACCTTAACTTTGTTTTGGAGAAGCTCACTCTACCTCCTTTCGAGCCAGCTGCTACTGCAGACTTAAAATTTCTTTCTTGGAAAACAGCCTTCCTTTTAGCAATCACTTCAGCTAGAAGAATATCTGAATTACAGGCCCTTATGGCAGTGGAGCCTTTCATCATCTTTTATGTGGACATGGTATCTCTGAGGACCAATCCATCCTTCATGCCCAAGGTGGCTTCCAGTGTGGCTCTTAATGAGTCCATTCATTTACCAATCTTCTTTCCCAATCCACAGAACAAAGGGGAACAGATTCTGCATTTCTTGGACATGCACAAACAACTTAGATTCTACTTGGACAGAACTAAATTTTGAAGAAAATCTGAACAATTGCTAGTAGCATTTGCTGCTGGGGCAGAGGGGAAGGCTATTTCAAAACAAACCATTTCTAAATGAATAAGCCATTGCATTCATTTCTGCTATAAGCACCATGGAAAACCTATCCCCCAGGGGATCAGATCTCACTCCACCAGGGCTGCATCTACTTCTGCAGCCTTTCTCAGAGGTGTTCCTACCAGGGATATTCTAGAAGCTGCTACCCGGAGTTCTGTACATACTTTCACAAAGCATTATCATTTACCAATTTTCTCTAAATCCAGGGCTGGCTTTGCCACTGCTGTCTTGCAGGGCCTTATAGCTGGTCCTAATGCTGTACAAATTCCTCCTCCCAACCATAGCTTTGGGAATCTACCCAAATGTAATGACTGCAACAGTGAAACACGAAGAACATAGTACAGTTGTGTACACTTATCATAAATGTAGATGTTCGAGTGTATTCACTGTTGGAGTCCTTGTTACCCTCCAGCCCCCTGTTTTTCTCTGACTATACCTCTACTTTCTTTTACTATGCTTAATAGCCTTTTTGGTGTATTTGCTTTTGGTTGGAGGTATATTTTTGTGTTTTTAATTTTGTTTGCTCCCCATTTGGGGGGCACCTAACATCTGGGGCAAGAAAAACTGATGTAATGGCGTCAGCTGTGTGTTTTATACCCTTGACGACCTGACGTAATGGAAGAAGAGACAGCAACCGACGCAGGACCCAAGACTTTGTTAATCAGGCCGATTGAGGGCAATCTGCCAGCAGATTACCCAAATGTAATGACTGCAGCAGTGAATACACTTGAACATCTACATTTATGGTAAGTGTACACAACTGTACTTTCCTTCGGCTCCGATGACATCCTCTTCGGCTCAGACGTTGGCTTCAATTACCTCGGTTCTTCCTCTCATCGAGGTATCAGGGTGCCGAAGCTCTCTCATTGGCTCCGAGGAGGGGAGTGGCATTGGACTCTTGTCTGACCTTGCTCTCCCTCTTGGAGCGTCGGCTCAATGTAGCTCAGCTCCCACATCAGCCTCGGAGCCATCGCCCTCAGCGCAGGGTGGTATTCCTGTCTCTTTGGAGCTGGAGCCCTCCTTGTGTCGAGACTGTGGCGCCTTTTAGGTCATGCGGGAATGCTGTCCCCACAGACAGCTCCACTATCGGCTCCGTCCCCCTCGGTGCCTGTGACAACCTCTGGTCCTCTTCCAGACCCAAAGCTTAGGGAACCTATGCCCCAGGACACCCCATTGGGTGAACCCTCTTCTTCTGAAACCTCCCCAGAGCATTCTGAGCAGGTTTTCCAGAAGAAAAAGTGCAAGAGGAAGCACCAAGACTCCCCTAAGTCTGTCACCTCAGATACAGACCTGTATGAATCGGAAGGGTCCCCAAGACCCCCCTCTGAAGATGTTTCCTTTTCGGACATCCTTGAGATTTTCAGGCAGAGGCATAGCTGGACTATCTTAGCCCCCTCCGAGGACGAGTCTGTATAGCTGGATGCATCTTCCATCTCTTGGGTGTCTCCACCTTTTGATCCACTCATGTCTGTAATGTCTTGAAAGGCTTGGTCAGCTCCAGATTCCATGGAACCTGTCCCAAGGAGACACAATAAATTCAACACAGCTCCCCAAGACAAACAATTCTTAACTAAAGATGTCCCAGTTGATGCCATGGTGGTAGCAGCAGCCACAAAGAGAGAGTTAGCTGAAATGTCCTCATCTGTCCATCCACTGAATAAAGACTCTCGTATGATGGACAGATATGGGAAGTGGATGTTTTCATCTGCGACCTTCTCTCTTAGGTCCTTGAACTATCTTTCCCATTTTACTAAGCTTCAGAGGGATCTCCTAAAAGAGATACCCTACAAGATCCCACAGCTGAGGGAGCTTCAGCCAAGGTAGCTACCCAGCTGGCGACTCTTAATTCAATAGTCAACTCCTCCATTAGGCTTATTTCATACGCAGCCGATGGAGTGAGTAGAGCTGCAGGAACAGGAGTGGCTCTTAGGAGACATTCTTGGCTGCAACTGTGTCAGTTTGTGGAACCTTTCAGAGCATCTTTCACCAATACCCCCTTTGATGGCTCTTCTCTCTTTGGGCCTCAGGTGAAAGACATGCTTACCAGGTGCCAGCAGGCAGGCAAGATGCTCTCTGATGTCGGAGTCCATTTTTCCATGCCTACCAGATGTGTTTTCGAAAATCCCAGGGACCCTTGCCTGATGCACATGATGAATTTTCCCCCAGGGGCAGAGGGGGAAATAATAACAATGGCAGATGCTGCCCTCATGACAGAGGGGGGGTCTGCAAAATCAGGGTGACAGAGATACGTTCTCTTCCAAACCCTATCAACATCCCTGTAGGGATGCCTGACTGCTCAACTATGGAGGCAGTCGGGGGAAGGCTTTCATTGTACCCAATCACCTGGCAACATTTTACAAAAGACAAATAGGTACTAGCCATTATATCTGGAGGTTACAAGATTCCCTTTCATCAACCCCCTTTTTTTTCAAAAAAATCCATCCCAGATGTTCCACCCAATCTAAGGGATCAGGCAGTCACAGAAGTTTCAAGACTGCTAGAAAAAAGAGCCATCCAGGAAGTGCCTGCAGACCAAGTAGGATCCAGAACTTACTCAAGATTCTTTTTAGTGCCCAAAAAGAAATGGGACTGGAGACCAATTCTGGATCTCAGCAGGTTATACAAATCTGTACAAAAAGAAAAGTTCCGGATGGTAACACTGCAGTCCGTTCTCCCCTTTCTGGGTCAGGACAATTGGATGTGCTCCATAGATCTTCAGGATGCGTACTATCATATAAAAATGGACAGATAGTCCAGGAGATTTCTACGCTTCTGGCTAGGGGCCAGTCATTACCAATTCAGAGCTCTGCCCTTTGATCTCACCACAGCCTCCAGGGTGTTCACCAAATGCATGGCAATAGTCACAGCTCACCTGAGACGTCTAGGATTCCAGGTGTTTCCTTATCTGGATGACTGGCTCCTCACTGCTACCACCAGGCAACAACTTATAGAGGCACTAGATTATACCATCACATCCTGTGTTCACCTAGGCATCACAATAAACTTTGAAAAATCTTCCTTGTTGCCCTGTCAATCTATTACATACATAGGAGCAGAGCTAAACACAAGAAAAATTATTGTAAAATTGCCCCAGGAAAGAGTTTCCATTATTCAAAAACAGGTGTCACTTCTCTTGAGGAGGAAAATAATTCAAGTCAGATATGTTCTTCAAGCTCTAGGGCCCATGGCAGCAGCCATTCTTCTAGTTCCCTTAGCACGCTTTCACATGAGAATCCTTCAGTCGCTTCTTTTCACACAATGGTCCTTCCAGGAATTACCCATGTCTCACATGATGCTAATTACGGAATCTTGCAAAAGACACCTTTCCTGGTGGATGGTCTCCCCACTAGATGTTCATCGTGTTACCCTGCTGCAATCATCACACTGGGGTTATCCTGTCGTCAGGCAGTCCTGCAGTCGGCCGGAATTCCAAAGTCTTGGTCCGGCGTCGGTTGCTGTCGCTTCTTCCCTGACGTCACTGCGCCAGGGGTATATATAATGCATCCAACGCCATTTTCTTCAGTCTTTCTTGCCACGCGGTGCCCAAAGCAGAAGCAGTTTGCAAGTGCCGGTCGGCCGACTGCTGAGATTTTCAAAGTCGAATTTCAGATCCGAAGTCTTCAATAAAGCTAAGTACCCCGTTGGGGAAACTTTTCTTGCCTCAGACCGATGTCAGAAAAAGTTAACAATTGTATTCTTGTGGGAAGCAAATACCTCATAAGGATTTTCATTCTTACTGCATACCTTGCCTAGGCCCAGACCATGACGTCACTGGTTGTCGTTTTTGTGCTAGGTTTAATAAGCGTACTATAAACAGACACTTTGATTTCGCACGACACTACTTTGGTAGAAAATTTAACTACACTATGCTGTCGGAGCAACCGACTACCGGCGTGCACAAAAAACACGAGGATAAGGACAGGCAGCCTAGACCCAAGCCAGACTCTGAGGCCTTGGCTGGTCCGGTCTCCGGTTCACCGGTCTTCATTGAGGCTCTGACGCAGCCCCTGACTACCTCAGATCTGGAACCCGAGACTGCTTTGGAGCTTTTGGCAGAGAGTACTAGGCCGATGCAGCCATTTTGTTTAGCCCCTACCGACGACACTGCTGAAAAAGATGTCGGTGCTGCAGAAACACCTTCGGTTTCTGAAGGCGTCTTCAGACCGACGACTCTCACCATAAAAATGTATCCTAAGACTAAGACTCCTATTAAACTTAAAAAGACTGCACTTCAGTCTCCAGTTCAAGGCCCCATGCCTAAGAAACAGATGCTCAAAATGGCTGAAGATTTGATCTCTTTAATCAGGGGTTCCCAACCCCCACCCGACAAAAGGCCTAGACAAGAGGAAGATTACGCCTCCTCTGAACAAGTGTCTATTTCCTCAGGCTCCTCTGAGGACCAAGATTACTCCTTCTCCCCTTATGAAGATTCTGATGCTGAGGATTCTATTCCCTCAGCTTCTCCTCCTGAAGACTACTCCTTTGGGGAAACTTTACACACTATGAGGGAACATTTTCACTGGGAAGGTCAGGACTACTCTGACTCAAAGAAAAGGCTCAGAGAGTTTCTTTTACTCCCCCAGCACAGACCACTTGCCATCCCCCCAGTTTTAGACATTGTGGATGATGTTTACTTAGAATCCAGTTTGAACCCAGATTCTCTGCCTCCTGCTTCGGCCAAACCTGACAGATACTATAGAGTGCCTGATTCCCACAAATTTCTTTATAAAAGCCCTGTTGCTGATCCAGAGACTATCTCCCAGGGTCCCAAAGGGGCTAAGGCTTCTATGGCAAATAATCCTGTACCCTCTGAAAGGGACTCCAGAGCACTAGACAGGTGGGGGAAAAAGGTTTACACCTCAGCCACTCTAGCTATGAGGGCACTAAATTGCCAATTTCACATGCTAAAATATCAGCAATTTCTAATGTCTCAATTAAAACAAAAAATGAGCACACTCCTTCAACAGTCTGAATTGAAAGAAATGCAGGATCTGTTGCATGCAACTGAACAGGTGGGCAAACATACTTTACAATGTGGGTTTGATTCTTTGGAGGCTTCCTGCAGAGCAGCTGTCACTGGGTCTGTTATACGTAGGCATGCTTGGTTAAAGGAATAAACTCTGCATGATCATGTTAAAGCAAAGCTTCTAGATGCTCCCTTACAGCAGGATGTTCTTTTTGGAATTAAAGCAGAAGACGTCTTAAAGAAAATGGAGGATAAGGCAAAATCTATGCAGACAGTTAAAGATTTCCTACAGGTACAGCCCCCTCGCTTCAGCAGAAATTGGCCAACAAAAAATTGGTCCTTTCCAGCTACTGACAGGCCACAGAGGGGTAAATACAGACGTCCAAGAGGCAGAGGACAACCACAAGCCCAGTACAAACCTCGCCAATGGGGCACTGCAACACAGAAGGGAGGAGAAGACAGGTCCCAAACTACCAGAAGGCAAACTCAATGACTTGCACCTCATCTGGCCAAGCAACACTCTCTTGGCAGCCCCCTTGGGAGGAAAACTCGCACTTTTTTCAGACAACCGGCACATTGTCACAAAGGACAAATGGGTCCTAGACATAATTTCACGAGGATACAGATTCCATTTTCACACCTTGCCAGTGAAAAGAGGAATGCCAAACCTGCCACAAAATCAATAGGCAGAGGCACAAAAACAAATTACAGCCCTCATGGACATGAGAGCCATTCAACTGGTATCTACTTGAGAGCAAGGCCAAGGATTTTACTCAAGACTCTTTCTAGTTCCCAGAAAGGACAATGCCTGGAGACCAATTCTGGACCTTTCAATTCTAAACACCTACTTACAAGTACCCAAATTCAAGATGCTAACACTACAGCAGCTTCTTCCCATGTTGGACAAGAAAGCATGGCTAGTAACGTTGGACCTCAAGGAGGCATACCCGCATGTCCCTATCAGACAAAGTTGCAGAAGATACCTCCATTTCATTGCAGGTTCAACCCATTACCAATTCTCTGCACTGCCCTTTGGCTTATCTACTGCGCCCAGGGTCTTCACAAAATGCCTGGCACCAGTAATTGCATACTGCAGACAAAGAGGAATTCAAATATACCCATACCTGGACAACTGCCTCATCCAAGCAGAAAGCAAGGACATCCTCTTACAACATCTGGTTTTTGTAAAACATCTTCTAAGTTGCCTGGGGTACACAGTAAACGAAAAGAAATCAAAACTAGTACCCTCACAAAATATGATATTCCTGTGTGCCAGCTTGAATACAATGGCCCAGAAGGCTTATCTGACGCCAGACAAACAACTACAACTGACTCAA
Organism: Protopterus annectens; assembly: GCF_019279795.1. Classification (NCBI taxonomy): domain Eukaryota; kingdom Metazoa; phylum Chordata; order Ceratodontiformes; family Protopteridae; genus Protopterus; species Protopterus annectens. Next base: position 1,373,058,774 of record NC_056741.1, on the reverse strand, counting down.
TATTTCAAAACAATACAACAAAGACCCAACTCCCTGCAAGAAAAATTCTGCAGGCCTTGGGCTTCATGGTATCTTGCATACTACTAATACCATTTGCAAAGCTGCATATGAGGAAACTACAGTGGTACCTAAAAAGCGTATGGTCTCAACACAGCCACAGCTTGGACACAATGATATCTCTCATTCCCCGCCTACAACAGGAGTTTCTATGGTGGTCACAGGCATGTCACCTCAACAAGGGTCAGCCTTTCACCTTGCCCCCAGCCAGGCAAACTATGACAACAGATGCATAGGACTACGCCTGGGGGGCACACATGGCAGGACAGTGCGTTCAAGGCGTATGGACTGCAGATCAAAGGAATCTGCACATCAATCAAAAAGAGATGCTAGCTGTACAGAATGCTCTGACAGCCTTCAAGAATCTATTACATCCAGGAAAACTTACAATAAGGACAGACAACACCACAGTAATGTGGTACATAAACAAACAAGGGGGTACACACTCCTACCCTCTATGCAGGCAAGCAATGACCTTGTGAAACACAGCTCTGGCTTACAAAGTTCAGTTACAAGCTCAATTCCTGCCAGGAAAAAAGAACACATTGGCAGATGACCTCAGCAGAAACATCATGGATCCCCACGAGTGGAAACTGGATCCACAAGTATTTGCAATGATAACTCAAAAATGGGGCCTTCCAGACATAGACCTGTTTGCCAGTCCTCAAAACTATCAACTAACAAAATTTTGTACAAGGACACTTCACCATCAAGCTTGGAAAGTGGACGCACTCTCAATCAGTTGGAAAAACCTGACAGTATATGCCTTCCCTCCATTGCCTCTCCTCACAAAGGTGCTTCTGAAAGTCAGAAAGGAGAGACCACGACTAATACTCATAGCCCCAGACTGGCCACGCCAGCACTGGTACCCACTATTGAGGAATATGGCCCAGGGCCCACCTTGGATTTTACCACAAATTGCCCATTTGCTCACACAGCAAAACAATCAGATTATTCACAGCCAGCTCAAAACCTTAAATCTGGCTGCATGGCAAATCACCTAAGCATCCAGCCAGCTCCTCTTTCCCAAGCAGTTATGGATGTTATTCTGGAAGCTAGGAGGCCCAGCACCAGGAAGACCTATTTGGACAAATGGAAAAGGTTTTGTGCCTGGAACCAAGCTAAAGGCCAAAACACACTTCAGCCTCACATGCCTCAGATTCTGCAGTATTTAACTGAGATGTTGCACAAAGGACTTTCCTTTTCTTCCATTAAAATCCATGCATCGGCTATTTCAGCCCACTACAACACGGATCCACCCTTATTTTCGCATCCACTTCTAAGGCAGTTCCTCAGAGGGGCAAAAAACATTAGGCCCCCCAGGAGAGCACCTACACCAACATGGGACCTCAATTTTGTTTTGGAAAAACTTACGCTACCTCCCTTTGAACCAGCTTTTAATGTAGATCTACAGTTTCTACCATGGAAGACTGCCCTGCTGCTAGCAATAACTTCAGCTAGAAGAGTCTCAGAGCTGCAGGCACTAATGGCAGTGGAACCTTTCCTCATTTTCCATCAAGACAGAGTTTCTCTATGAACTAATCCTTCCTTCATGCCTAAGGTGGTTTCCAGTGTGGCTTTAAATCAAACCATCCACTTACCCACCTTCTTCCCAAATCCACAGAACAAAGGAGAAAGACTCCTGCATTTCTTGGACATTCACAGGCAACTTCGTTACTACTTGGATAAAACTAAGGCTTTCAGAAAATCTGACCAGCTCTTTGTATCCTATGCTACAGCTTCACAAGGGAAGGCTATATCAAAACAAACAATTTCCAAATGGATAGGACATTGCATTCGTTTTTGCTATACCATCATGGAAAACCAGTTCCTGCTACCATTAGGCCCCACTCTACCAGGGCAACAGCTACATCTACAGCCTTCCTCAGGGGGGTTCCAACCAAGGAGAATTTGGAAGCTGCAACTTGGAGTTCAGTACACACCTTTACCAAACACTATCACTTACCACTTTACTCTAAGACTAGAGCTGGCTTCGCCACTGCAGTTCTGCAGGGCCTTCTAGCCTCCTCTAACCCTCTATAACTCCTCCACCCATCCTTAGCTTTGGGATTCTACCCAAGTGTGATGACTGCAGCAGGGTAACACAATGAACATAGTACAGTTTTGTACCTACCATAAATGTAGATGTTCGAGTGTACACCCTGCTGCAGTCCAGGTTACCGTCCCTCCAACCCCTCTGATCTAACTGGCTAAATCTCTACAACACCTTCCTGATGTATTTGCTTATAGCTGGAGGGATTTTGAGTTTGTGCAAAAATTACTTAATTTGGTACTAATTACTGACCGCCTTTTTGGGGGCACCTGACATCTGGGGCAAGAAAAACGGAAGAAAATGGCGTTGGATGCATTATATATACCCCTGGCGCACTGACGTGAGGGAAGAAGTGACAGCAACTGACACCGGACCAAGACTTTGGAATTCCGCCCGACTGCGGGACCGCCTGACAACAGGATAACCCAAGTGTGATGACTACATCAGGGTGTACACTCGAACATCTACATTTATGGTAGGTACAAAACTGTACTTTACTCAGGGCAGACCTTTCATGGAAAGCCATCCGGTCGCCACAGTGACCATGGATGCTTCCCTGATAGGGGGGGGGGGGCATTATCTAGTGAAGACAGACCAAGGCACTTGGCAACCTCACGAGTAGCACTTGCTCATCAGTGTCCTGGAGATGAGAGCAGTGCTGCTAGCGTTGCAAGCTCTTCAAGACCCTCTCCCTGCCGGGACTATTGCAATACAAATAGGCAATATGTCAGTGGTTTGGTACATCAACAAACAGGGCGGAACCAGGTCTTACCCCTTGTGCCGAGAGGCCCTCAGACTGTGGCAATGGGTAATTTCCTCCCAACGTTTTCTGACAGCAATGCATATCCCTGGGACATCCAACGTAATAGCAGACAGGCTCAGCAGGGCTATCCTCATGCCTCATGAGTGGTCTCTGAAACAGGAAATTGTGGATCTTATTTTCTGCAAATGGCGCCAGCCTTGCTGCGATCTCTTTGCCTCTCCCCACAACAACAAATGCAGCAGCTACTTCTCCCTTGTTCCTCCTCCAGGTCAGACACCCATGGACGCCCTAGTCCACGATTGGCCTCAGGGGCTCCTTTATGCATTTCCCCCCTTTCCCCTAATTCCAAAAGTCATTCAGAAAGCAAAATTGTTGGGTTGCAAAATTATCAGTGCCCCCTATTGGCCTCGACAGATTTGGTTTCCATTCCTACACACCTACCTTCTAACCCAGCCTTGGATTCTGGACCCAGTACTGGTCCCCTTGATTTATCAGTCAGGTGGGCTACACCAATCCTCAAATCTCTCAAGTTCACAGTTTGGTTACTCCATTCAATCCTAGCCAGGCTCCCCAATATTTGCCCAGCAGTGCATGATATTGTTGTTTCCTCTCATAAGACAAATACAAGGAATGTCTATGCTAGCAAATGGAAAAGATTCTCTTTCTATGCAGAATCCAGGAATTTAGATCCTTTTACAGCTCCTGTACATGAGATTTTGGATTTCTTAGCAGGACTGTTTCATTCTGGTGCAGCGGCTGCAACCATCAGAATACAACTAGCTGCCATTTCAAATTTTCATGTCAGAGTTTCTAACTCCAGCAAAATGTCTCACAAACTCTGTAAGGCCTTCATGAGAGGTACATCTCTACTTAGACCCCCAGTAAAAGAGCCTTTTCCACCTTGGGATCTCAGTTTGGTTCTGGCCTCCTTGATACTGCCACCCTTTGAACCAGCAGCATCATGTTCCTTGAAATTTCTCTCTTGGAAAACTCTTTTCTTAGCTGCTATTACTTCTGCCAGACATGTTTCAGAACTTCATGCCCTATGTGTTTGCCCTCCATACCTAGTTTTTCACAAAGACAGAGTTTCTCTGAGAACCAACCCATCTTTTCTACCTAAAGTTTTTTCAGAACGCAATTTGAATCAATCCATTGACCTTCCTGTCTTTTTCCCTAATCATTCCAACAAGACAGAATACAGATTACAACAGTTGGATGTGCATAGACAACTGCGTTTCTATCTCCATAGAACTAAAGAGATGAGAAAATCAAATCAGTTGTTCCTTTCATTTGCTAACAACAAACAAGGCCTTCCTGTTTCTTAAGTAACATTGTCAAAATGTTTATCAGACACCATAGCCCATACCTACCATTTGCGACAAAAATATCTTCCAACAAAATCCAAAGGTCATTCAACCAGGTGAGTAGCTACTTCGGTAGCGTTTCAATCTAGATTGCCCATAGATTCAATTTGTGCAGCAGCTACTTGGGAAGATCCTCATACATTCATTTCTCATTACAAAGTAGATGTGGTCTCCCGGGGTAGGGCTTTCTTTGGTTCCATGGTTCTGAAGAGTCTGTTCCAATGAGCCACCCAGGATTGAGGTGCTAGGGACGCTGTCCCATCCAGCAAGAACAAAGGCGAGATTGGACAACTTAACATAAAGAAGTTATGTACCTACCATGACATTCCATGTTAGTTGTCCTTCATCTCGCCTTCCTTCTTGCGTTCCTCCCTCCATCCCCATCCTTGAGGATTGAGAGGAGTTTCTCAATGGTTTCACTGCCTAATTTGTTTTGTTATTAGTTGCTTCCCAACCACACCATGACAATTAACTGTATATCCAGGTTTATTAATGGATTATCTTCTGTAATTATGTCTGATGTGAGCTATCTCAAATGAGATCTGGGTAGCTGACGCTGGGCATTCTGGGATAAGGGGTAGCCTCGAGCCAGTAAAGAGCTCTCGAGCTATAGTAAGTGGCCGAGTCAGAGCTGAGGATCGGCTCCAAACCCATCCAGCAAGAAGGAAGTCGAGATGAAGGACAACTAATATGGAACGTTATGGTAGGTACATAACTTCTTTTTCTGGCAGTCTCCAGAGAGACCCCCTAGAGGCAGAGGGGGAAATACTAATGGTGGACATCTCCCTCATGACAGTGGTGGGCTACAAAATCAGGGATTCCAGGGGCCATTCTCTGAGAGGCCTTTTCAGCACTCCTGAATGGTTACCTGACTACTACACTCTTGAGGCAGTTGAAGGGCACTTCTCTCTGCACTTCAAGGCCTGGACATCTGTCTCTCAAGACATGTGAGTGCAAAAGATTATAACCAGGGGCTATTCAGTTCCTTTTGTCTGTCAATCCCTGTCATCAAGAAAGCTACACAAGGTTCCACACTCCCAAAGAAAAGCAGCAGTCCTGGAAATAAAAAAGCTGCTAGACAAGCGAGTCATCAAAGAGGTCTCAACAGACCAACATGGATCTGGAACATACTCAGGATTCTTTTTGGTGCCAAAATAAAATGGGGACCTTAGGCCTATCTTGGACCTCAGCCATCTCAATCAGTATAGACAGATGAAGTTCTGGGTGGTCATGGTGCTGTTCATCCTCCCATTGTTGAGAAAGGATGATTGGATGTGCTCAACAGAAAAAAACAATTAATCTCCGTGGTATCCCCAAAGTCTCAAACAACCCACTAAACAAGTATAGTGGGTCCAAAAACAAATCAGTGTAAGAAACATCTCTGTGTGGAAGATTTTCAGTCCATATATCTCTAGAATCACTGTATATTAATCAGATCAGACAATAGAAGTAGAAGTAGCGAACTTAAACTCATCTTAAGTCAAAAAAATAATAAAAAATCTATAATTTGAAATATTGTACAGAATTACTAAATATTTGAAAGTAATCCAAGCAAGGCAGGCAGTCTGTTTTCAGTCGAAAATCCTTTCAACAGACCTTCATGATGCGTATTATCACATAATGATGAACAGGCTATCTAGAAGGGTTCTGTGCTATCAGCTGGGCGCCAACCACTTCCAATTCATGGCCCTGCCCTTTGGTCTCACCACAGCTCTCCAGGTGTTCACCAGGTGCATGGCAGAAGTTGCAGATCATCTCAGACTGCAAGGATTCCAGGTGTTCCCATATATGGAAGACTAGTTCATTTCCTCCTCTGCGAGGGATTTTTCATCTATGCCAGGGGCTCCTTGGTCCATCTTTGCTTTCAACTGGGTATCACAGCAAACTCAGATAAGTCCAAGTTTCTCCCAGTCCAGGTGATAGAATTTATAGGTGTTTACCTGGATACGAGATGCCATATGACGAGACTTCCAAAAAACAAATTGAGCACTATCCACATTCAGGCATTAGCAATGCTTTCCTGCCAGAAATAATCAGAGACACTGATTCTTCATCTCCTATGATCAGTGACTGCTTCCATCACCCTGGCCCCTCTAGCCAGATATCACATGAGAGTACTCCAATGGACATTTTCAGTGCAATGGTCCATAAGACATCTACTCATGAGTTTCCAAATACAACTAACAAGCATTTGCAGAACACACATACAGTAGTGACTCGAGTTCCCAGAAGGTCTCCCAGGGTCACCCATTTGTGTTTCCTTCCCCCAAGGCCACAGTGACCAAGGATGTCTCCCAGCTGGGAAGGAGAGGTGCTGTATGGGAAAGACTGTCCAAGGCACATGGTCCCCCACTGAGACCAGACTTCACACCAATATTCTGGAGATGATGGCAGTCATCTTAGCGTTTCAGGCCATTCAGGATCTCTTACTTCTAGTAGTGAAAGCCATTCAACCACACAAAATGTAGATAGTCTGGTACATTAATAAACAGGGTGAAAATGCTCCTACACATTATGTCAAGAAGCAATAAGAGTTTGGCAATGGATGAAATCTTCCAGTCACTATCTGACAGCAATGCACATCCCAGGGAAATCCAGTCTTCTGGTGGGCAGGTTGAGCAGGTCTTTCATTCTTCCTCACAAGTGGTCCCTCAATCCAATGGTGGCAGCAGAGATTTTCTGTCACTGTGGTCATCCATGCTGCGATTTCTTTTCCTCCTCTAACAAAACAAAGTGCAGCAGGTACTTTACTCTGATCCCCTAGGAGGGGGAGTCTCTGAGGGATGTTGTGACTCAAATGTGGACCCCAAGCTCCTCTTCCATCAGTTCCTGAATGGATTGGATAGAGTCCCCAGCTAATGAAACTCTTGGGGTGGTCTCATGGAAGAATGGGAGGGGGAGTCTCTGAGGGATGTTGCGACTCAAATTTGGACCCCAGGCTCCAATATGCTTTTCCTCCTACTCCTCTTATTCCAAAATGTTTGTAGAAAGCATTGGAGAGGAAGATAATGCTCATCCTCATTGCCCCTTTCTGGCCTCAGCAAGTGTGGTTTTACTTCCTCTGGCCTCATTTGATGTACCTTTCATGGCAACTGGATACCAATTCAAATCTTCTTTCTCACTCATCTGGAATCCCTCACCCAGATATTCAAGCCCTCATGCTAACCAATTGGTTTCATCACTTCCAATGATGGCAAGTCAATCAAAGCTTTCTTCCCCAGTAACTGACATTCTCACATAATCCCAAAGACCTTCTACCAGGAAAATTTACAAAAGTAAATGGAAAAGATTTTCTATTTGGGCCTGTGAGTGGAATCTGGATCTCTGTTCAGCTCTTCTTCCAGACATTTTAGACTTTCTGGCTTCCCTTTTTCACAATGGGGATAGCTACTCTACTATCAGAGTCCAGTTAGCTGCTTTTATTAATTTTCATACTGGGGAAAATCAATTGTCCATTGCCTGTCTTAGATTATCCAAGGCCTTTTTAACAGGCACGTTCCTTCTTAGACCCCCCCAAGGGATTCCACTCCTCCTCGGGACATTATCATTATGTTGCACAAGCTAATTCGACATCCCTTTGAACCTGCAGCCAAGGTAGACATCAAATTTCTGGCATGGAAAACATTATTTTTGGTGGCAATCACTTCAGCTCGGAAACTGTCAGAACTACAGACTCTGTCTTGCAAACCTCATTACATTTTTTTTCATAAGGATGGGTTGTCTTTGTGAATAAACTGATCCTTTATTCCTAAGGTAGCTACTGAGATGTCCCTTAACCAATCCATCAACCTACAAGTTTTCTTCCCTAATTTTAACAACAAAGGGGAATACATGCTGCACTTGCTAAATGTGTATTGCCAGATCCGTTTTTGTCTTCACTGTTCAAGGAATATTAGAAAGTCTTATCAGTTGTTTGCATCTTACTCAAAAGCTAAACTGAACTAGGGAGTCTCTAAAGTGACTATCTAGATGGCTGTCTGACTGTATCTCATATTTATACAGAGAAAAGGGCCTGACTTAACAAAAAACAATCAAAGCTCTTTCAACTAGATCTGCGTCTACTTCTACCACTTTTTTTTCAAGGGCCTCCATTCATATTTGCTCTGCAAATACTTGGCCCACTATTCATGCCTTCATTTCTCATTATAAATTGGATTTGGACATCAGAAATAGCGCTCATTTTGGTTCAAACATCCTCCAAACTATTCTTCCATGAGACCACCCCAAGAGTTTCATTAACTGGGGACTCTATCCAATCCATTGAGGAACTGATGGAAGAGGCAGCATCAGATATAAATGTTATGTATTTACATAATGTTAGATCTGTGTTGTCCGCTTCTATCCTTCCTCCACTTCCTGCCCTCCTTCCCCCTTCCATTGTTTTTTGGAGTTATCACCTTTTTCATTTTTAGTGTGACTGTACTGTCTGTCTCTGAGGTCATTCAGATGTTCTCTAAGCTCCAGAACAAAATATGAAGTAAGTATTGAGTTTAAGGAGTCCGGTCTTTGAGCATATGGTCCTTTGTCCATTATGAGTGCTTGGGCAAACTTGATCTGAGATAATGTATTAATTTTGTATGCACCAAGGTTGTTAGGGCAGGAGGGTTGTATGGGTAAGAGGAGAAACAAGAGTTTTGAATCCAAAGTCTAGAATGTCCAAAGTCAGATCCGAGGTTGGATCTGAGGACCCATCCGCTGAGAAAGGAGGGAAGGAAGCAGACAAGACAAGTCCGTCATTATCATAATTACATAACTTTCATTTTTACACTAGTGATGCCATGATATAGTCAGTTTTCATATATTACTTGTCAAAATCTAATACACTTACACAAAAGGAGAAAAACAACAAACAAAATGTAGAAGATAGCAAGCATTCAAAGATGTTCTTCAGTGTCACTGTTGCAGTATCCTTTATAGTAAGCATCCCCTGCCAAGGGTAGCCTGACATCTAGCCAGAATACTAAAGCCTTGTTGTAATAGGGATGTTGTATGTCACACATATACTCCCCACATGGTGTAGGGCATAAAAGTGATGTACGGACTTATCATCCTCAGAACGTCTTTGCCACCAGTCCAAATTCCAACCTCATTCATCAGTCTGAACAGTCGTTTGTATGCTGATTGCCAAGACATTTTTTCTAAAAAGTGCTCCTTTGTATTATTTCTTGTTGTCTTCTTTTACTTGTGGTTGTTGGTTTCATTTCATCCAGAAAGGGGAAGTGCTAGTGTGAGAGACAGATTCCCCATAACGACAGGCATAACCAGTGTTTATTTTGCTTAGGTGCTTCTCATGACCATACGTCTTGTCGTATTTGTTAGGCGTTTGTTCCAAAGACTTTCCATAGTTGTCTCTCCTCTTTAGCCATTTATCTTGAGAATCAACATCTTAAATGATTGGCTCAGGGATACTGTAGTGGAACTGGCCTACCCCGAAGGCCAGCCATATGCGCAGAAGAAGACCAAGAAAACTCAGTCAGATTTTCTGGCTGGGCCACCTCCAACAGACATCTCTATCAAGGTTGGTGAAACCCTGGAGGATCAGCCAGTTTTTCAGTCAGATTCCTCTGCCACAACTGATGTCCTTCAAGGATGCATCTGCAGTCCTTACAAATGGGTTGTCCTGTCGTCAGGCAGCCCTTCGGTCGGCCGGATTCCAAAGTCTGGGTCTGGCCTCGGCTAGTGTCGCACTTCACCCGACGTCATAGCTGCAGCTCTTCGGGTATAAAGGCATCAGCCGATGCCATTTTCCTCAGTCTTTCTTGCCACGTGGCGCCCGAAGCAGAAGCTGTTCGCAAGTGCCGGTCGGTCAGATCCAGAGATTACTACTACCGAATACTTGAAGACTTCTAAAAAGCTAAGTACCCCGTTGGGGACTCTTTCTTGCCTCAGCCGATGTCAGAAAAAGTGAATAACTGTTTAACTTGTGGGAAACAAATACCTCATAAAGATTTCCACTCTTACTGCTTACCTTGTTTAGGCCCAGACCACGACGTAGCAGCTTGTTTAGCCTGTGCTTCTTTCAACCGACGGACGCTTAGACGTCGGTCGGAGTTTGCTGAACAGTTTTTCGGCTCAGATTTCGCGTACATTATGCCGTCGGATCCTCCGACTTCACAAGTTGCTAAGAAACGCAAAGAAAAGGACCGACACTCGCGGTCCGCGGTTTCGGCCGAAACCGCGGTTAAGCAAACCGCGAGTGTCTCGGTTTCGGCCGAAACCGAGCAAGCGGTTCTAACTTCAGCCGAATCCATGACTACTACCAAGGCCCCTTCTAATCTGGTTGAATCGGCCTCTGAAATTCAACCTGCTACTGTGGTTTCACAAGAATTATCGGACACCATCCCCTTGGATGTTTCAACCCCTGCACGTGGTGCTGCTAGGCCTCCTGCAGCCATGTCCATAAAGGCCTTTGCCAGGGCTAAAGCAGCCAAAACTTCTAAGTCTGTGCCTGTTAAGCCCCCCTCTCACAGGCCCAGCTCCAGTTCCTAAATGTTTACTCTGGCAGAGGATCTCATCTCTTTAATAAGGGGATCCCAACCTCATCCAGACAGGGCCTCTCAACCTCCTCCAGAAAAGAGACCTAGAGCAGAGCCCCCTGAGCCAGTGTCCTCAGATGATTCTTCTGATGATTCAGACAATACAGACCATCCAGAGGCTCCTTTTTCTCCTTATGAAGACTCCGATGCTGAGGAATCGATTCTTTCTGCCTCTCCACCAGAGGAATTTTCCTTTGGGGAAACCTTACATGCCATGAGGGAGCAATTTCAATGGCAGGGGCAAGATTTCTCAGATTCAAGGAAAAGGCTTAGGACTTTTTTGCATTTACCACAACATAGGCCTTTAGCTATACCTCCAGTTCTTCCTGTTGTAGATGATGCATTTAATGATGCTTGCACTGCTCCTGATACTTTGCCTCCAGCCCCTGCTAAGCCCGATAGGTTCTACAGGGTCCCGGACACACATCACCATTTATACAAGGCTCCTTTTGCAGATCCCAAGACTATCTCCCAGGGGCCTAAGGCAGTAGCTTCGACCTCAGTTAAAATCCCTCCCTCTGAAAGGGATTCCAGGTCCTTAGAGATGGGGTAAAAAAGTATACACCTCTGCTACTCTCTCAGCTAGGGCATTGAACTGTCAGTTTCATATGATCCAATACCAGGAGTATATGCTTGATCAGCTAACTAAGAAACTGTCCTCTGACGACTCTTTAGATAAGAAATATGTTCTAGAAATGGTGCATAACATTCAGCAGGTTAGTAACCATTCTTTAAAATGTGGCTATGATGCACTGGAGGCTTCCTTTAGATCAGCCATGACTGGCACAGTTATCAGAAGGCATGCATGGTTGAAAGAACAGGTCTTGCCGGATCATGTTAAAGCAAAACTATTAGATGCTCCTATGGATAAGGTCAATTTATTTGGTTCTCCTGCTCAGCAGGTACTGAAGAAAATGGAAGAGAAGGCAAAATCTGTACAAACAGTGAAAGATTTCTTACAGGTTCAGCCTCCAAGGTTTAGCAGGAACTGGCCTTCAAAAATTGGTCCTTTCCAGACTCCTCTAAAACACAGAGAGGCAGGAATAGGCGTTCAAGAGGCACAAACCAATCCATTGGGGGTGCCTACAGGGACGCCAGTGGCAAGGTAACAACCAGCGAGGCACAGACACAACTACTACCACTGCAACAGGACAATCACAGTGACTTGGCTCTGGCACCGCCTACCAGGGAACAAATAGCAGCACCCTTAGGCGGAAAGTTAGCCTTATTTTCAAAAAACTGGCACTGCATCACAAGAGACAAGTGGATTTTGCAAACTATAGACCAAGGCAACAGGTTTCATTTCCATACTTTACCAGGAAAAAGAGGAATGCCAAACCTACCACCAAATCAAAAGACAGAAGCTCTAAAACAAATAGCTCAATTAGCAAAAATGAGAGCTGTGGAAAGGGTACCATCTATGGAACAAGGAAAGGGATTTTACTCCAGACTCTTCCTGGTACCAAGAAAAGAGAAAAATTGGAGGCCTATTCTCGACCTGTCTGCTTTAAACACATTCATCATTGTTCCAAAATTCAAAATGCTGACCCTACAGCAACTTCTTCCCATGCTGGGCAAGGAGTCTTGGCTGGTGACCTGCACGTCCCCATACGACCAAATTGCAGAAGATACCTCAGATTTCTTGCAGGATCAGAGCATTATCAATTCTCAGCATTGCCCTTTGGCTTATCTACTGCACCCAGAGTGTTCACGGAATGCCTGGCATCAGTAATCGCTCACTGCAGGCTTCAGGGAATCCAAATATATCCATACCTGGACGACTGCCTGATACAAGCGGACAACAGAAACAAGCTAACAGAAGACTTACAAAGAGTCATTTACTTACTGCAAGCCCTGGGATATACAGTCAATATAAAAAAGTCAAGACTGATACCATCCCAAAGAATAACCTTCTTAGGTGCAGAATTGGACACAACAAAACAGATGGCATTCCTAACTGCAGAAAAACAAGAACAACTTCCTCTCTACTTCTTGGCATTAACAAAGCAGAACCAACTAACAGCAAGGAAAGTACTGCAGGCCTTGGGCTTCATGGCATCCTGCATAATCCTGGTCCCTCATGCCAGACTACATATGAGAAAGCTACAGTGGTACCTGAAGAATTTATGGTCTCAACACAGGCACAGCCTAGAAACCGAAATACCACTAATCCCATGCCTGAAGCAAGAGTTCCTTTGGTGGGCTCAGGCATGTCAGTCAAACCCAGGTTTGCCCTTCCACAGCATTCAACCAAGCCAAACCATCACAACGGACGCCTCAGACCTTGGTTGGGGGGCCCACATGCTGGACAAGTGCATACAAGGCTTATGGACTCAAGATCAGCTGCACCTGCACATAAATCAAAAGGAAATGCTGGCAGTAAAACTGGCAATCCAGAATTTCAGACCATTCCTCCAAGAAGGGCAGTTGATGATAAGGACAGACAACACCACAGTCATGTGGTACATCAACAAACAGGGAGGCACTCATTCATACCCTCTATGCCGGATGGCACTGGACCTATGGAATATGGCTCTGAGCTACAACATTCAGTTACAAGCAATTTTTGTACGGAAATGAAAACATCCTAGCAGATGTATAAAGCAGAACAACCTCGGATGCTCACGAATGGAAGCTACACCGGACATCTTCAAGGCCATCACAAGGAAATGGGGACTACCACAAATAGACCTATTCGCATCCCCACTCAATCACCAGCTCAAGAAATTCTGCACAAGGACGTACCACCCACTTGCTTGGAAGGTGGACTCTCTATCCTTCAGTTGGAAAAGCCTGACAGCATATGCATTCCCACCTCTTCCTTTGATGCACAAGGTGCTATTGAAAATCAAAGAGGAACGTCCAAGGAGCATTCTGATAGCTCCAGACTGGCCAAGACAACATTGGTACCCATTACTGAGGAGCATGTCTCGGGGACAAATGTGGACACTACCCCTGATTCCATTGCTGTTAACTCAGAGTGGCTACAACACCCTGCATCCAAACCTCAAAACTCTGCAGCTGACTGCCTGGAACATCACATAAGAGCAACTAACCCAGATTTATCCCAAAGGGTTAAAGACATTATCCTTGAGGCCCGCAGACCTTCAACAAGAAGGAACTATGCAGGAAAATGGAAAAGGTTTCTCATTTGGAGTACTGAAAGGGGAAAAGATGTGTCAAAGGTAGACATAGCCAACATCCTGGAATATTTGGCAGAGCTTTTCCATACAGGCCTGACCTATTCCTCCATCAAGATACATGCATCAGCTATTTCTGCAGAATACAGCTTTGATCCCCCTGTCTTCTCGCATCCTCTACTCAGGCAGTTTCTGAGAGGAATTAAAAATGTAAAACCTCCTAGGAAACCACCATTGCCAGCATGGGACTTGAATTTTGTGCTAGAAAAATTGACACTCCCCCCTTTCGAACCAGCAGCAACAGCAGAACTTCAACACCTATCCTGGAAAACTGCTTTCCTGCTGGCAATTACCTCAGCAAGAAGGGTTTCTGAGCTACAGGCTTTAATAGCAGTACAACCCTTCCTAATCTTCCATCAAGACAGAGTGTCCATGAGAACAAATCCTACATTTATGCCTAAGGTGGTATCCAGAGTGTCTTTAAACCAGGCTATCCACCTACCTACATTCTTCCCAATCCACAGAACAGGGGAAAGACTGCTGCATACTTTGGATGTACATAGACAGTTACGCTACTACCTGGACAGAACCAAGGGCAATAGAAAAACTGACCAGCTTCTGGTAGCATATGCAACAGGAAGGGAAGGAAAAGCAATTTCAAAACAGACAATCTCCAAGTGGATAGGAAATTGCATCAGATTCTGCTACTCCTACCATGGAAAGCAAACTCCACAGAACATAAGGCCTCATTCTACAAGGGCTACAGCCACTACCACAGCTTTCTTATGAGGAGTGGCTACCAAGGACATTATAGAGGCTGCTACTTGGACCTCCGTGCATACATTTGCCAAGCATTATAACTTACCTTTATACTCTAGATCCCGAGCAGGGTTTGCCACTGCTGTTTTGCAAGGGATCCTAACCACACCATAATTTCTTCTTCCTCCTCCCCTAGTTTGGCTATGGTATTCTACCCATTTGTAAGGACTGCAGATGCATCCTTGAAGGACATAGTACAGTTTTGTACCTACCATAAATGTAGATGTCCGAATAGGAATGCATCTGCAGTCAGGATTACCCACCCTCCTTCCCCTCTGAGGTATTCCTAGGGTATTTGCCCATCTAATAGCTAGCTGGGGGGGGGGGGAATCTCTTATGGTGTATTTGTTTGTATATATGTACATACATGCTTATTTTTTGTGTTTGCCTTCTACTATTTGGAAACATTGGCATTAATCCAAAATTTAGCTATCCAAGAGGGCAACTGGCATCTGGGGCAAGAAACACTGAGGAAAATGGCGTCGGCTGATGCCTTTATACCCGAAGAGCTGCAGCTATGACGTCGGGTGAAGTGCGACACCAGCCGAGGCCAGACCCAGACTTTGGAATCCGGCCGACCGAAGGGCTGCCTGACGACAGGACAACCCATTTGTAAGGACTGCAGATGCATTCCTATTCGGACATCTACATTTATGGTAGGTACAAAACTGTACTTTTTGGAGGCTGCATGGATCCGGCTTCTCGCACGTCTCTGGAGGCCTAGCAGATGTCTATTTCTGATGTTCACTAGGCTAATTATTTCCAAAGGGCCGAGGGGTGTTCAACAATTCCTTGTTAGGGATGAAATTTCTACTACTCTTATTGAATGTAAGGCAGGGGTCTTAATCTCCTAAGGTCTTTAGGACTGATGTCCTCTTGAAAATTAAGTATATTTCTCCTGCTCCGAAGGACCCGCAGTGTGAATAGCAGGATTTCACACATGGTTTGTTTAATGCTCTTATGTCTTTGAAGCCTCCCCAGGGGGTCTCTGTTCCTGCTCCCCCTTGGTCTTTAAGAAGGATTGCAATCAGGTCTCAGATGTCCAGCAGAGGTACTATGAACTTCTTCAGATGGAATCTCCTAAGCCCTCTGCTGTCCCTCCTGTTCTTGCCGCTTTGTTGGACAATTTTTCTTCAGCTCCCCAGGCCCCTGATTCTCAGCCCCCAGCTCCTACAAAACCTGATAAGTTTTATAAGGTGCCTGATAATTGCAAGTTCCTTTACAAGTGTCCCTCTGCTGACCCTTCTGTTATTTATGTTTCTTCTGATAAGCCATCTAAACATTTACTTTCTACAAAACTGCTCCCTTCTGACAAGGACATCAGAACCATGGATAGATTGGGTAAAAAAGTGTATACTACTGCTACCATGGCCTTTTAGGCTGTAAATTATCAGACCCACATGACCAGGTATGTTTTGGCTGTTCTCTCACAGGCTTTTCAGGTTATGTATGACCTGCCTGACTCTGAGGGGAAGAATTCAGCTCTTTCTTTGAAGGAGTCCTCTTCTCAAGTAGCTCGCCATTCCATTAAATGCAGTTATTATGCTGCTGATGCCACTTCTAGGGCTGCAGCTTCCCTAGATAATAAAAATGTCTTTGGCGCTGCAGCTGCTGAGCTTTTTGAGTCTTTTCAGGGAAAGGGGAAGGCTATGCAGGAATTGAAACATATTTTAGTTTCTCCTGTTCTGATATTTCAAAGGAACTATCCTTATAAGCCCTCCTTTGCCTATAGACAATCTCACCCTCCTCCCAAGGATAAAAATGATGGTAGGAGGGCTCCTCCTGCTGTGTCTACTCAAACTTCTGCAGCTCAAAAGCCTCCTTTTCCAGACAAGCCAGGTTCCGTCTGACTGCCTTTTTTCCCCACTTCTCAGTCTTGCTCCTCTTTCTCTTCATCTTTCCCTGTCTCTTCCAAATTGGTTAAGGATCACTCAAGATTCTTTGGTTTGGGTTTGGAAATCTCCTCAACCTCCTCAGGAACAACTGCCCTTTTTTCCAGATATTCTTTGGAGACTTTTGTCTCAAGGAACAATTCAGGCAGTTCCAGCAACTCAAAAGGAGAAGGAATTTTACTCCAGAATGTTTCTGGTTCCCAGAAAAGAAGGCATCTGAAGAGCCATTTTGGATCTCTCTCAACTCAACACCTTTTTGAAGTTTCCCTCGTTTCAAATGTTATCCCTTCACACATTGTTTCCTCTTCTTCCTCCTCAGGCTTACCTAGTTTCTCTAAATCTCAAGGATGCCTATCACCATATTCCTATTTATCCCCTTTTCAGGAAGTTTTTATGTTTTTGTGTTGTTTCCTTGCATTTTCAGTTATTTGCTTTGCCCTTTGGCCTTTCTACTGTCCTAACAGTCTTTACCAAACGCTTTGCTCCTGTGATTTTGCTTTTTGTAGGATGAAGGGAATACAGAGCTTTCCTTATCCAGATGACCTGCTCATTCAGGCATCTTCATCAGAGATTTTACATCTGCATTTTCACAATGCTGTTTGTCTCCTGCAAAGTCTAGGATTTCCAAAAATCATTCCTAACTCCTTCTCAGGATTATGTTTTTCTCAGGTGCAGGCTCCAGACTGCTGCAATGCTGGCATCCATGCCCCCTCCCAAAGCTTTAGCTCAGATTGCTTCTTTCACCCCCTTTTTCCTCTGGTGTCCTTTATGATGAGGGAGTTTCTTAGGGCTCTGGGGTACATGGCTTCTATCATTCCTGTTCGTCTTTTGGCTAAGCTTCATATGAGAAAGCTCCAGTGGTTCCTAAAGTCAGTCTTGCTTCAGCATTCTCATCCTTTGGATTTTCTGATACCCCTTCTCCCCTGCCTCAAGCTGGAGCTTCAGTGGTGGATTCATCAATTGTCCCCAAACCCAGGGGTTCCTTTTCAACCTTCAGTCCCAGTTCAGGAACTCTTTTCAGATGCCTCAGACATGGGATGGGGGGGCCTCCTTTGGTCCTCTGAAAGTTCAGGGCCTGTGGTCACCTTGTCAAAAGAAGGACCACATGACAGCTCTTCTCCTGGCCTCTCTTCAGGCCTTTCCTTCTCTTTTTTTCTTCCATGGCCCCTCAAAATCTTCACAGACAATACCACAGTGGTGTGGTACATCAACAAGCAAGGGGGAACAAGATATTACCTCTTGTGCAGACTGGCTCTTCAGATTTGGGATCTAGCTGTCCAGCATCAGATGACTCTTCAGCCAGTTTATATTCCTTCAGACTAAAACACTGTGGTAGATTCTCTGAGCAGGTCCATGACACAAACTTACAAGTGGATGGTTCAGAGATGTGTTTCTTGGCATTGTCCACCTGTGGGGTACTCTTCTAGTACATCTTTTTGCCTCACCTCTGAACAGACAACTTCCTCTATTTATTACCTGAGTCCCATCTCCTTTAGCTTGGAAGATGGATGCCCTATCTTTTTCCTGGAAGGGGATGTTTCTTTATGCCTTCCCTACTCTTCCTCTCATGCCATGGGTGCTATTCATAGTAGAACAGGATGCTCTCAAAATCTTGTTGGTGACTCTCTTTTGGCCCAGACATCATTGGTTTCTTCTTCTTCTGCATTTAGCCAAGAGAGCAATCATCACAAGTTACCTTACAGGGTGGACCTACTCACACAAGACAAGGGGTCTATCATCCATCCCCACCTGTCCACATTTCAACTGACTGTGGCTGATAGAGTTTTGATCCCTTTTAGACACCTTTTTCCTTAGGACGTTCTTCCAGTTCTGCAGTAGGCCAGGAAACCCACTACCAGGAAATCTTATTTATCCAAATGGAAGAGATTTTCTTTGGTGTCTTTCTCGTAATCTGGATCCACTTACTGTGGATCTTCCTTTAGTTCTCTCTTATTTGTGTGAATTTTTCAATGCAGTGGGTTGGCAGACTCTTCTGTTAAACCTCACCTGTCAGCTATTTCTGCTTGTCTGCCTTTCACTCCCTTTGACTTCTAGATTCTTTCATATTCAGTCTCCCAGGAAGCCTATTCTTCCTTCCTGGGAGGTTAATTTTGTCCTGGAAAAATTGACTCAGGCTCCTTTTGAGCATGCAGCTTTAGCTTCCTTGCAGAATTGCTCTTGGAAGACTGTTCTTCTTTTGGCCATTACCTCAGCCAGGCGTATGTCTGAGCTGCAGGCCCTTATGGTTGTTCCTCCTTTTTTTTTTTTTTAAGGGCAGGTTGTCCCTTCATACTAATCCTTCCTTTATTCCCAGAGTGGTTAATGAGTTGTCTCTTAATCAGTCTATTCATTTACCCACTTTTTTTCCATTCTCTTCAGTCTGCTAGTGAGAGGGTTCTTCACACCTCGGATTTGTATAGACAACTCTGGTATTATTTGGATAAAACTAAAGCTATTCATAAATCTGAGCAGCTTTTTGTGGGTGTATATTATATTCTCGAAAGCCGACAATATAAAATTTGATATTGTCGACACAAGCATAGCAAAAGCACATAACATCAAACGTGTAAATGGAAATCTCCATAAGGGGAGATTTCCATTTACTGCAATGTGGTGCAGTCTCGGAGTTGGTATATTTAAGTAGCGGGTGGTGTAGTGGGTGCAGACCCCCACGTGGGGGGGTGCAGGGGGGCTTATCCCCCTGCTTAACATGTTAGGGTGCTTTTTTCTTTTTTTTTTGTTGTTTTTATAAGTTCGATGTTTGAAGACATCGACTGTATGGTGTTGACCACATGGTGCTCGATGTTTTCAACCGTCGATCTTATAATATAGACCCACTTTTTGTTTCTTTTTAGCCTAGATCTTTCATCTTTTTTTTTTCAAACAACTTTATTGAATTATCACTTGTGACACAGGCAAATTTACATTCATGTAAAAGTAATCTAACTATATTAACATAAACATTATGCTTCATGTATATTGCTATATATCACATAACCTAAGCAACATTACATAAATTATTCAGTTCCTGCTTTTTTAACACAATAAACATCTTTAATAAACCGTCACTTACTACATAGGGAGTCAATCATACATTTATATAAATGAAAATAAATTACACAGACACAATTCTAATCGCACACATTTTACATCACAAATCATACTGATACACTCCCAGTTGCAAACATTATACATCACTTATAATCTATCCAGTCTTTCTCACTCAAACATTACATAGCTAATTTATGTCCTGCCGCCTTTAAACTTCATTCCTCCCATTTTTCTTCCTATGTAGTTTGCTCCTACCGTTTTCTACAGATCTCACTTCCAGTTGTTTTTTCTCTGTTACTATATTCACTACTTCCAGTATAGTTGGTTTAGATTTTGATTTCCATTTTCTTGTAATTGCTTTTTTGGCAGGCACCATTATTAGACACAGCAAGACCTTACCATGTCTAGGCAATTCCGATTCTGTACCATAGCTCAGAAAAATCATCTCCCTTGTCAGACCAATCTGCCCACCCAGCATCTCCAATAGTGTATCCTGCAGGGAATCTTTAAAGTCCACCAACTCACCTCACTCCCAGAAAATAAGTTCCCAATTACCTCTTTCTTCCCTTTCACACCTCCAGCATCTGCTGTCTGCCTGAGGAAAAATTCTCTGGTGTCTACTTGGGGTATAAAAATATTTCTGTAAGCATTTCTAGGGGAAAAATCCTAAATCCTCTAGATTTTGTTGCATATTTGGGAGACATACATATATCCTCCCATTGTTTCTTTGTGTATTGTTTATCCAGATTCTCTTTCCAGTCCTTTCTAACATCCTCTGATTGTTCTTATAGTTATCATAAAATATTTCATGCGCTCTACTAATTATTCCTTTTTTAACAACAGCTTCTGTTCTAGATTTTATTAAAAAGTCTACCAGTGTTGGTCTTTCATTTAGGATCTCCGCTTCTTTTCTTTCTCTTTGCCTGTACTCTGATATCAATCCCTGATAGGGAAGATGGTCTGTAACCTGCAGTCCAAATAAATTATTGACATCTTACCATTCTCTCGTCTTTCCCTCTCAAGGTATTTGCTCACAGTACCTTGGTTCCTCTGCCAGTTTTCTCCAGTAAATTCCAGACCCTCTTGCCTGTTGTCTGTATCCCTAATTGCAGTCATCCCTATTTGCAGAATCTCTTTTCTCCTTTCCCTTGTTGGTTTAGTTCTTAGAATACTTTGTGTTACTTTATGAATGTAATATTTTGTGTGATTATTGCTATTCTCCTTAAAAGCCTGCATCCAAAATCCCAGTCTCTCCTTGTTTCTTGAGCTTTCCCCGTTTCATCATCATCTCTTTCCACTTGAGTTATAGTTTTCTTCTTGTACTATGTATAGGAGTCTTAACTGTGTAGCTCTGAAATAGCCTTTCAAACTCGGTAATCCCAGTCTGCCGTGTTCTACTTGAAGAATCAGCTTATCCTACTTGACTCTTGCCGTCTTCCCCTCCAAGATAATGTCCTTCAGCTCTTTATTAATTACTATCCACAATTTCTCCTCTGCTTGATAAAAATATGCCTGACCTGTGTATAAGACTAAAGGAACTAAAAATATTTAACTGCTTGTATCTTACTATCCATATCCATATAAGAAAGCTTCCATTTTTTCAGTTTTTGTATTATCTTTTGTTTAGTCTCTTCCCCCATATCCCTAGCTGCCACACTAGAATCATTTTTAATCCATACTCCTAAATACTTCATTTTATCATGTCTCCATAAATATAGGTATTCCTGAATCAGTTCATGCATGGGTACATAATTTACCACTATTGCCTTTGTTTTAGCTATATTAATTTTGTATTCCGAAAAGATGTGAAACTGTCTCAAAATGTTCTACAACACTGTAATGTCTTTTTCTGGTTTTGTCAAGTATAAAATAATATCATCTGCAAATAAAGCCAGCTTTTCTTGACTACCATACCAATTTTATCCTTGAATTTTGAGTCCATTATTTTCTTTGCCAATGGTGCTAAATGTAATGCAAATAATAGAGAGGGAAGAGGACACCCCTGCCTGGTGCTTCTGCTCAAGCAGAAATTATCAGAGAGGAGCCCACCCACTTTAATTTTCACCTCCGATCCCTGATATATCCTCCTAATCAACCTTATAATTTTTCAGGAAATGCAAATGCTTCCATTGCCCTGCTCATAAAGTCCCAGCCTACTCTGTCAAATGCTTTCTTTGCAAGACCCACTAACAACAATGGTATTTTCTTACATTCTGCTTATATCTAGATCATTAATCTCCAAATGTGTGCCTCCCCTACACAAAAACACATTGATCCAAATCTATCAGTTTTGGCATTACTTTTGCTATTCTTTTAACAATTATAGACATGAACACTTTATAGTCATGGTTTAGTATTGAAATGGTCCTGTATGAAGCTGGATCTCATAGATCTTTACCCTCTTTAGGTATTACAGCTACCACTTTCTTCTAGGACGATGGTACTTCTCCTGCTTTTAAGATACTGTTAAACAAATCCTTTCAGATCTTTATCAGTTTTTTCCTCCTATTTCCAAACTTCCACAGGAATGCCATCTATTCATGGAGACATTCCTGTAGATTGGTTGTACATCACAATTTTTTTCTTATCTCCACCTATCCTAACCATTAGTAATTGAACCTCATCTACCTCTAACCTTGGCATATTTAATTTTCCATAAACATTTCCATTTGTACCTTTTCTTGATTTACAAATCTCTGTACTTTATAGAAAGACTCATAGAATTTCCAAAATATTTCTAATACCTCTACAGAATCTCTTGTTACCTTCCTTGTTATAGGTTTCCTAAGTTTGGTGACAGCCCTTTCTACTTTCTGTTGCCTGAGTTGTTGTGGTGCTAAAACATTTTGTGCTTTATGATATTATCAAAAAAAACAAACAGCTGCTTAACAGCAATCATTCTAAACTCATGCATATCATCAAGGTAATCCCTTATTTTCTGCCTAGCATTCTGTAATTGATCCTCTTCTTGTTCTGTGAGATTCCCCCTGTTCTGCAATACTTTAACATCTGTCAGTCTCTCTAAATAATTCTTGTTACTTCTTAACCATAGCTCCCTTTCTTTTATTTCCACCCAATTTTTAAACTCCACCTTAATTTTATCCCACTCCCTATCTATATTTTCAGAAGAAATTTCTATCCTAACAGCACCTGAATAATCTCCACAACTCATTCCTCAAATTCCTCTCTTTTCAACAGATAGGTGGGAAAGTGCCAATGTCTCATTTTTAGTTCATTACCCTGTGCTTTTATTTTAGCTATTATGGGTGCATGATCTGAAATAGTTATAGGGTGAGTATCAAAATCTTCAATTAAATGCACATGTTCCTGTGAAATTTAAATTCTGTCTATCCTAGCCCAGCTTTTATACCTTGGGAAATAATATGTAAATTTACTCTGAACACCTGTTACTGAATTCACGTCTTCCATGCCAAATAGTTTCGTACATTTCTTCAAAAGTCTACCCTCCTTTGTTATATTTCCCCTTCTGGGCCCCAAAGACACATCTTCACTGCTGCAAATCAAATTCCATTCCCCACCTATAAGTGAAATTCCTTGTTGAAAACTGATTATTTCTCCCAGCATTTTCTTAAGCTCGATTATAGCAGTTTTAGGTGGAATGTAAATATATGCCAGTGCAATCCTCCTCCCTTGCTCGTAGCCCCTTAGCACTACAAAGCTGCCATTATCTTTTTATCTTCTTCTATCACTATTGGAGCTCCTCTTGCAATTAATATAAGTACTCCTCTTTTTCTTTGCCCCAGGTATTCTGCTGAATAACCATTCTGAAAACCTTTCTTTATCAAATTCACAGTTCAGTTCTTTTTAAATGTGTCTGCTGTAGCACAGCTATTTGCACTCTACATTTTTAAATATAGTTCACTACTCTTTCTTGTTTGCATTTATCTGTGAGGCCATTTCCATTCACAGACATTAAAGAAAGCATAATTGTATTAAAAAGTTATTATTCCCACCTTTTATGTATAATACCTTTTTTGTTAAACACCTAGTTTCAGCTTTTGTATTACATGCATACACTGGCAGGTTGAGCTATTATGCCGTTGTTTCTTGTCATATCCATTAGAGCCTATGTCACATCATATAAAACTTTTTTTATTGAAAGCCCTCAAAAAAACACACTCACAATACCCCCCTAAAACCTGTTAACTTAATACTAACACATACTACTATGCACACTTTTAAATATTGAAGTTTTACTCTCCTAATGGGAACAAAAGTTCCATACTGACAGCCACACAAATAGACCTGAGCCAACCCAAAAGAAAGATCATCCATGCTAAGAGGCATGGTGCAGCCTGTGCTTCTTCTAAGTGCTGATTGGTTGTGTCTTATTTTTATAGCTCTCTCAGCTGGTAAAACTCCCAAATGTTTTGAGAGAACATTAACTACCATGGGAAAGCTCTTGAGTGCCTTCAGAGAACATTATCTCCTAGCCAATTTCTCTTTTCTTTGTTTTCTTTTTCTTCACTTGCCACCAGACTGTAGCCAGTTTCTCTTTATCAGATTGTTCCCATGGAAACATGAAGGCCAGCTGCAGACTTGTTACTGAGCATGCATGTATTTGCTAGAAAAAGCTTCATAATATTCAATGTTCTTTTTCATTTATGTACTCCCTCTTAAAATGTGTTACTAAATCAATCTAAGGTCTTTAATCCAGTCATTCCCCTTGCAAGAATGAGAAAAAACATATTATTTTTTGTTTTATCTTGCTTTTTAACCAGGCTTTCTTTTACATTGCAGTGCCTACATTTCTTAAAACTGGACAAGAAAAGGGAGAAAGAAAAGAAGAAAATGAACAGCAGCACCTGTTTACAATCCCCATTATACTTAAAAATAACTGAAAAAAGCTTTACTTTGCAGCATGTAAAGAAAAGCACGACGCAAAATTGGTACTATTTAAGAAAAAAAAATATTCATGAACAGTTAACGTTCTCCCTCCTCTTCTCCTCCTCAGAACACTTTTCCAAACATTAATGACATGAAGAAGAGCATATGCTTTATAGTCTCCTACAAGTCCAACAAATTCTGAAAAAGTCCAAAATTTCCAGATTTTCTTGTTCTGTCATATTTCACAAATATAATTATTGCATTGTAATCCCATATTAAGTTACTGGTTTTATTACTGTTCATTTCCGAAATCCTGTCTCTACTTCATTTCCAACATACTCTCTATTCTTCTAGTCAACTCTCTTGCTACCTTCCTTCTGGCCAACATTTTCCATTGAAAAATTTGAAAGGGTTTAACAGGTCAGTCCCTTTGTGGGCTTTATTACCAGAGGAACAAGAAGCAATATATCCTTCTGCTTCATAGCTTAATTTTTGTTGGAGAAACTTTTGTATTTCCTCCTTAGCATGTACTTCATGAAAAAAAATATTTTTGCCCCTCCAGGGAAGAATACCGTGAAGACAGCTAGGTACAGCAGTTTGAATCTCACACCTACATCTTGACATTCCCTGAATAGTGGAATACATTTGCTCCTCTTCTGTCTGGTGTACAGTGCTTAATCATTCTCCACAAACACTGCTGTCTCCCACTATTAGTACTTTGTCCTTCTGTCATAGTTTTGTCAGACTCAAATCCTTCTGCTGGTAGGATTGAATCTTTACTATTAAAGGTCTAGGTTGCTTTCTTATAGCCAGGTTTGGAGCATACACACAATGTGCCCTTTCAGCTAACAATTCCAGCTGTGGAATACCAGTCCAGTTGCTTATCTGTGCTTTCATAAAATTAATGCAGTCTGTTCCTTCACCTTCCACCTTCTCTGGTATAGCTGAAAATCTCAGGTTTTCCCTACTTGCTCTGTCCTATTATTTTTTGAAACATCTCTTCCTGTGCAGTCTCTTATTTAACCAGCTTTTTCTACATTTCTACATTTCAACCTCTTATGTTTGCAGCTTTATCATTTCATCTGAATATCTGTTTAAAGCTTCTTCCATTTTAGAGTCCAGCCTTTTGTTATTTGTGTTGATATACTCCATCAGTGTTTTGTTTATTTTAAACAGGTCTATATGCAGATGTCCTTCAAGGATGCATCTGCAGTCCTTACATATGGGTTGTCCTGCCTCAGGCAGCCCTTCGGTTGGCCGGATTCCAAAGTCTGGGTCTGGCGTCGGCTGATGTCACCCTTTTCCCCGATGTCAGAGCGCCTGGGGTATAAAAGCGTCAGCCGACGCCATCTTCCTCAGTCTTTCTTGCCACGAGGTGCCCGAAGCAGAAGCAGTTCGCAAGTGCCAGTCGGCCAGCTCCTGTGATTTCAGCTACCGAAGTCTTCAAAAAAGCTAAGTACCCCGTTGGGGACTCTTTCTTGCCTCAGCCAATGTCAGATCAAATGGTTAAAGTTAATAATTGTTTATCTTGTGGGAAACAAGTACCTCATAAGGATTTCCACTCTTACTGCTTACCCTGCCTAGGCCCAGACCACGACGTCTCGGCCTGTTCAGCCTGTGCTTCCTTTAATAAACGCACTCTTAGGCGTCGGGCAGAGTTTGCAGAGGAATTTTTGGGGAAAATTTCTGTTATATCATGCCGTCGGAGCTTCCGACAGCTCATTTACCCAAAAAATGAAAGGATAAGGACCGACACACGCAGTCCACGGTTTCGGCCGACTCCATGCCTAGGCCTACCGCGAGTGTCTCAGTCTCTACTGAAGCCGAATCTCTACCGCTTCCGACCGACGACACCGCACAGCCGGTAACTTCAGTACCGGAGGCCATCACTGGGTCGGTCATAGAATTTCCGTCTGAAACCGGTGCTCAGGAAATATCCGACACCATTTCTGTTGATAAAACTACTCCAGCACGTGGGGCAGCCAGGCCTCCTGTATCCATGCCTATTAAGGCCTTTACACGGGCTAAAGCTGCTAAACAGCCAAAATCTCTCCCTCCCAAGGCTATTCCTCAGGGATCCACTACAGGTTCACAAATTTTAAGTTTGGCTGAAGACCTTATTTCCTTAATCAGGGGCTCTCAGCCACATCCAGACAGGGGCTCTCAACCACCTCCAGGCAAAAGGCCCAGGGTTGAGCAGACAGATCCCCAGTCTTCTGATGAGGCCTCAGATGACTCTGCCCTTTCAGACTACCAGGAGGAGGCCCTTCCAGCCTACGAGGATTCTGATGCAGAGGAATCTATTCCCTCGGCCTCCCCCCGAAGAGTTTTCCTTTGGGGAGACCCTTCACTCCATGAGAGAGCATTTCAAATGGCAAGGCCAAGAATTCTCTGATTCCAGAAAGAGGTTAAGGACTTTTTTACATTTACCTCAGCATAGACCTTTGGCTATTCCTCCTGTTTTAAATGTTATAGAAGATGTGTACTCTGAGTCTAGTATTTCCCCTGACTCCCTTCCTCTGGCTCCTGTCAAACCTGACAGGTACTACAGGGTCCCGGACTCACATCTATACCTTTACAAGGGCTACTCTGCTGACCCAGAAACTATTTCCCAGGGCCCTAAAGGGGTTACAACCACCACTGCCAAGAATCCACTTCCTTCTGAAAGGGAATCCAGGGCTTTAGAGAGATGGGGTAAAAAAGTGGATACTTCCTCCACTCTTTCTATGAGAGCATTAAATTGTCAATTCCATATGATACAGTATCAAGAGTATCTGTTAGATGAATTGCATAAAAAACTATCCTCGCCTGAACCCCTAGACCGCAAGGTGCTTCAGTATCTGGTGCATAACTCTCAGCAGGTTAGCAACCATTTCTTACAGTGTGGTTATGATGCATTGGAAGCTTCATGTAGGTCAGCAATGACAGGTGCAGTCATACGTAGACATGCTTGGCTGAAGGAACAAACACTGCCAGATCATGTTAAAGCAAAGATTCTGGATGCACCACTGGAAAAACAAAAGTTATCAATTCTCAGCATTGCCCTTTGGCTTATCTACTGCGCCCAGAGTATTCACGAAATGCCTGGCATCAGTAATTGCACATTACAGACTTCAGGGGATTCAAATATACCCATACCTGGACGACTGCATTATACAAGCGGACAGCCAACAAACATTGATAAAACACTTGAACTATGCCATCCGCCTACTACAGGCCTTGGGATACACAGTCAACATTCAGAAATCAAGACTTGTTCCATCCCAACGAATAATTTTTCTGGGTGCAAAGCTGGATACAAACACCCAAATGGCTTTTCTCACAGTAGAAAAACAAGAACAATTACCGGATTATTTCAGAAATCTGACAACACAAACCCAGCTGACTGCAAGGAAAATCCTGCAGGCCCTGGGTTTCATGGCATCTTGCATTCTTCTGATTCCACAAGCAAGGCTGCATATGAGGAAACTACAATGGTAACTAAGGAGTCTATGGTCTCAACACAGTGACAGCCTAGAAGCTTTGATCCCCCTCATTCCATGCCTTCAAAAGGAATTTCTGTGGTGGGCACAAGCAAGCCAGTCAAACATGGGTCTGCCTTTCAGCAAGCCACATATCAGCCCATCAACCAAAAGGAAATGCTGGCATTGATACATTCAATCGAGGCCTTCGAACATTTCCTCCACTCTTTCTATGAGAGCATTAAATTGTCAATTCCATATGATACAGTATCAAGAGTATCTGTTAGATGAATTGCATAAAAAACTATCCTCGCCTGAACCCCTAGACCGCAAGGTGCTTCAGTATCTGGTGCATAACTCTCAGCAGGTTAGCAACCATTTCTTACAGTGTGGTTATGATGCATTGGAAGCTTCATGTAGGTCAGCAATGACAGGTGCAGTCATACGTAGACATGCTTGGCTGAAGGAACAAACACTGCCAGATCATGTTAAAGCAAAGATTCTGGATGCACCACTGGAAAAACAAAAGTTATCAATTCTCAGCATTGCCCTTTGGCTTATCTACTGCGCCCAGAGTATTCACGAAATGCCTGGCATCAGTAATTGCACATTACAGACTTCAGGGGATTCAAATATACCCATACCTGGACGGCTGCATTATACAAGCGGACAGCCGACAAACATTGATAAAACACTTGAACTATGCCATCCGCCTACTACAGGCCTTGGGATACACTGTCAACATTCAGAAATCAAGACTTGTTCCATCCCAACGAATAATTTTTCTGGGTGCAAAGCTGGATACAAACACCCAAATGGCTTTTCTCACAGAAGAAAAACAAGAACAATTACCGGATTATTTCAGAAATCTGACAACACAAACCCAGCTGACTGCAAGGAAAATCCTGCAGGCCCTGGGTTTCATGGCATCTTGCATTCTTCTGATTCCACAAGCAAGGCTGCATATGAGGAAACTACAATGGTACCTAAGGAGTCTATGGTCTCAACACAGTGACAGCCTAGAAGCTTTGATCCCCCTCATTCCATGCCTTCAAAAGGAATTTCTGTGGTGGGCACAAGCAAGCCAGTCAAACATGGGTCTGCCTTTCAGCAAGCCACATATCAGCCCATCAACCAAAAGGAAATGCTGGCATTGATACATTCAATCGAGGCCTTCGAACATTTCCTGCATCAAGGTCACCTGCTAATAAAGACAGACAATACCACAGTTATGTGGTACATAAACAAGCAAGGAGGTACCCATTCCTACCCTCTTTGCAGGCTGGCAATGAATCTTTGGGAAATTTCCCTAAAACTCAATATAGAGCTACATTCCCAGTTCGTACCAGGAAAGGACAATGTACTGGTGGACAGCCTAAGCAGAAACACCATGGATCCACACGAATGGATGTTGCATCCAGACATTTTTCTTCAGATAGCACAATCATGGGGAAGGCCGGACATAGATCTTTTTGCCTCCCCCCACAACCATCAACTTAAGAAATTCTGCACAAGGACATACCATCCTCAAGCATGGAAAGTGGACGCCCTATCCTTCAGCTGGAATGCTCTAACAGTTTATGCATTCCAGCCTCTTCCGTTAATGACCAAGGTCTTACTGAAGATCAGGACAGAGCAACCAAAAGTGATTCTGATAGCTCCGGACTGGCCAAGACAACACTGGTACCCACTGTTAAAGAGCATGTCACGCATGAAACCGTGGCCTCTACCACAATGGCCACTTCTTCTGACACAGCACAATTACAAAACTCTGCACTCCAGCCTAAAAACCTTGCAGCTGACAGCCTGGAAAATACCTTGACTCCTCGCCAGGATAAACTATCCAAGAGGGTAAAGGATATCATCATGGAAGCTCGGCGGCCTTCCACAAGAAAGGCATATTCAGCAAAATGGAAAAGATTTCGAACCTGGAGCACCGCAAGGGGTCAGGATCCGACAGTGATGAGCATTCCACATATCCTTGAATACTTGGCTGAAATGCTCCATAATGGCCTTTCTTATTCATCCATAAAAATTCATGCTTCAGCTATTTCAGCAGAGTACAACACTGATCCACCTGTATTTTCTCATCCTCTGCTAAGGCAGTTTCTAAGAGGGATAAAAAACATCAACCCTCCAAGGAAACCACCAGTGCCTACATGGGACCTTAACTTCATGTTGGAAAAATTAACTCTACCTCCCTTTGAACCAGCAGCATCTTCAGAACTACAATTCCTGTCTTGGACTGCCTTCCTTCTGGCCATAACCTCAGCAAGAAGAGTATCTGAGTTACAGGCCCTCATGGCAGTACAACCATTTCTCATTTTCCATAAGGACAGAGTCTCTTTGAGAACCAATCCTTCATTCATGCCAAAGGTGGTATCCAGGGTCTCACTGAACCAAGCTATCCACCTGCCTACTTTCTTTCCAAATCCACAAAATAAAGGAGAGAAACTTCTGCATACCCTGGACATTCACAGACAGTTGCGCTACTACTTGGACAGAACTAAGACTTACAGAAAAACTGACCAACTGTTTGTAGCATATGCTGCTGGTGTACAAGGAAAAGCAATTTCCAAACAAACAATTTCAAAATGGATAGGAAATTGCATTCAATTCTGTTACTCTTTTCATGGAAAAGCTGTGCCAGCTAACATCAGACCTCATTCCACCAGAGCAACAGCCACCTCCACAGCCTTCTTAAGAGGGGTGGCTACAAATGACATTTTAGAAGCTGCTACATGGAGCTCTGTGCATACATTTTACAAGCATTACAACTTGCCTTTATATTCCAGATCCAGAGCAGGCTTTGCTACTGCAGTCCTGCAGGGCATGTTAGCTACACCATCCTTTTCTTAGGTCCTACCACCCCCAGCTTGGCTATGGTATTCTACCCATATGTAAGGACTACAGATGCATCCTTGAAGGACATAGTACAGTTTTGTACCTACCATAAATGTAGATGTCCGATAGGTATGCATCTGCAGTCAGGTTTTCCCTCCCTCCTACCCCTCTGTGGTATTCTTTGGGTACCTATCCCTCTTTTTAGCTAGCTGGGGTTATCTTTTTATGGTGTATTTGTTTTTTATTGCTGTGCATGATTGGAATTTATTCATTTCTCCAAAATTTAGCCTTCTTTAGAGGGCACCTGGCATCTGGGGCAAGAAAAACTGAGGAAGATGGCGTCGGCTGACGCTTTTATACCCCAGGCGCTCTGACGTCGGGGAAAAGGGCGACATCAGCCGACGCCGGACCCAGACTTTGGAATCCGGCCGACCGAAGGGCTGCCTGAGGCAGGACAACCCATATGTAAGGACTGCAGATGCATAACTATCGGACATCTACATTTATGGTAGGTACAAAACTGTACTTTGTCTTAAATCTTCTTGTATGTAATTGGAAGTTGTGTCAGAAGGTTGCATTGCTTTTTGGTGAACAGTTGCAGAACTTTTCCTAGTCAATGTTTCTTCCTCACTTTTTGCAGCTGATTTTTTTCCAGGTCTTCTGTAGTTCTTTATTCCTGGCATCCAGGCAGTGGACTTACTAGCCAGTTACTAAAATTTACCCATAAAAATAAGTCTACTGGTCTTCTCTGCTGAGTTTCTGTTTTCACACTGGGAGAGCTAGAAACAAGCTGATGTCCTTCAAGAATGCAACTGCAGTCATAACATATGGGTTGTCCTGCCTCAGGCAGCCCTCGGTCGGCCGGATTCCAAAGTCTGGGTCCGACGTCGGCTGATGTCGCATTTCTCTCCGACATCAGAGCGGCTGGAGTACATAAGCATCAGCCGACGCCATTTTCTTCAGTCTTTCTTGCGGCGCGGTGCCCGAAGCAGAAGCAGTTCACAAGTGCCGGTCGGTCAGCTCCTGTATTCTTCGATTCCGAAGTCATCAAAAAAAAGCTAAGTACCCCATTGGGGACCTTTTCTTGCCTCAGCCGATGTCAGAAATTACTGAAAAAGTTAACAATTGTCTTTCTTGTGGTAAACAAATACCTCATAAGGATTTCCACTCTTACTGTCTTCCTTGCCTTGGCCCAGACCACGACGTCTCGGCCTGTGTCGCCTGTGCTCGCTTCAATAAGCGCACTCTTAGGCACCGGGCGGAGTTCGCTGAAGATTTTTTCGGCGAAAAATTTGCTTATACAATGCCGTCGGAACTTCCATCATCGCAAACTCCCAAGAAACGAAAAGACCGGGACCGACATCCTCGGCCCGCGTCTACCACCGACTCCACGCCAAAACCTACCGCAAGTGCTCCGGTTCCTCCTGAGACGGTTATTCCACCGCTCAGAACCGAAGACACCGCATTACCGACAACTCCGATACCGGATACCACTCCGACGCCAGTTATAGATTTTCCACCGGATACTGAAACTGAGGAAATGCCCGAGACCATTGCTGTAGATAAGGTCACTCCTGCACGTGGAGCTGCCAAGCCTCCCATGGCCATGTCTATTAAGGCCTACACTCGGGCTAAGGCAGCCAGCAAGACCAAGCACCTTACTGCTAAAGCCTTACCTCAGCGTACTCCAGAGATACAAATCATGACTATGGCCGCAGACTTAATTTCTATGATTAGAGGTTCACAGGCCCATCCTGAGAGAGGATCCCAACCTCCTTCTGATAAGAGGCCCCGGGTTGAACCCTCTGACCCTATCCCTTCAGGTGAAGATTCTGAGGACTCTGTCCACTCCGATGGCCAGGAAGAGCTCTTCCAGACCTTTGAGGACTCGGATGCAGAGGATTCCATCCCCTCGGCCTCCCCTCCTGAGGATATTTCTTTTGGGGAAGTTCTGCATACCATGAGGGAACATTTCAAGTGGCAAGGCCAGGAATATTCTGATTCCAGAAAGCGCTTGAACTTTCCTTAAAAAGCCCCAGCACAGGCCCTTAGCTATCCCTCCTCTGCTTGATGTTTTGGATGATTTATATTCTGACTCAAGTGTTACCCCTGATTCTCTTCCTCCTGCTCCAGCCAAGCCAGACAGGTATTACAGGGTCCCAGAAACACATTCCCATTTACTCAGGGCCCATACTGTTGATTTGGAAACTATTTCTCAGGGACCTAAAGGTGTTTCAGCTTCCACCTCTAAAAATCCCTTGCCTTCCAACAGGGAAGCTAGGTCATTAGAGAGATGGGGGAAAAAGGTCCACACCTCCACTACTTTATCTATGAGAGCTTTGAATTGCCTTTTTCATATGTTACAATATCAGGATTTCCTGTTAGAAGATTTACAGAAAACATTGGCCTCTCCTGATCCTTTAGACAGGAAGTCTTTGCAGGAAGCTGTACATAACTCTCAGCAAGTCAGCAATCACTTCCTGCAGTGTGGATATGATGCACTGGAAGCTTCATGTAGGGCAGCTATGACAGGGGCAGTCATTCGTAGACATGCATGGTTAAAAGAACAACCTCTACGAGATCATGTTAAGGCAAAACTTCTGGATGCACCCTTGGAAAAGAACAAGCTTTTTGGTGCTAATGCTAAAGATGTGTTAAAGTCCATCGAGGAAAAAGCAAAATCAGTTCAGACGGTTAAAGATTTCCTCCAGGTTCAGCCCCCCAGATTCAGTAGGAATTGGCCTTCAAAAAACTGGTCCTTTCCTAATCCTGAAAAATTTCAAAGGGGTAAAAACAGACGTGGCCGAGGAAGAGGACAGTACAGAGGTCCTTACAGGGGACGACAATGGCAGCCAGCAAACCAAAGAAGTGATACAGGGGTTTCCCCTGCCCCACAGCCACAATCTCAATGACTTTCCTCTACTTCCGCCTACCAAGGAACAAATAGAAGCTCCCTTGGGCGGAAAATTATCTCTGTTTTCAGACAATTGGCACAGATTGACAAAGGACAAATGGATTTTGGACATTATAGACCAAGGTTACAGGTTCCATTTTCATACCTTACCAAGAAAACAAGGCATGCCAAACCTACCACAAAACCAGAGGGCAGAGGCTATCAAGCAAATTTCTCTGCTGGCTCAGATAAAAGCAATAGAAAGAGTTCCACAACAAGAACAAGGCCAGGGGTTTTACTCAAGACTGTTCCTTGTTCCAAGAAAAGAAACTCAATGGAGACCAATACTGGATTTGTCCGCATTAAACACCTTTCTCAAAGTACCAAAGTTCAAAATGCTGACTCTGCAGCAACTCCTTCCCATGCTGGGCAAGGGGTCTTGGCTGGTTACTCTGGACCTCAAGGAGGCATACCTGCATGTCCCTATCAGACACAGTTGCAGAAGATACCTCAGATTTCTTGCAGGGCCAGAGCATTATCAATTCTCAGCATTGCCATTTGGCTTATCTACTGCACCCAGAGTATTCACAAAATGCCTGGCTTCAGTAATTGCTCATTGCAGGCTCCAGGGGATCCAAATTTACCCGTACCTGGACGACTGCCTCATACAAGCAGACGACAAATTGATGTTGACAAAAAACTTGAACTATGTCATACGATTATTTCAGGCTCTGGGATACACAGTCAACTTCCAAAAGTCAAGACTTCAACCATCCCAGCAAATAACCTTCTTAGGAGCCAAACTAGACACAGCCTCTCAAATGGCTTACCTGACAGAAGACAAGCAAGAGAAGTTAACTCATTATTTCAAAGGTTTGGCAAAACTCACCCAGATTACTGCAAGGAGATTCCTACAGGCCCTGGGTTACATGGCATCCTGCATTCTCCTGGTTCCATTAGCAAGACTACACATGAGAAAGCTTCAATGGTACCTAAAAAGCCTATGGTCTCAGCACAGCAGCAACTTAGAGACAACCATACCACTCATTCCATGCCTACAAAAGGAATTCCTATGGTGGGCCTCGGTAAGCCAGGCAAACACAGGTATGTCATTCAAAAAACCATAGATAACACAGACCATGACCACAGACGCCTCAGACCTTGGATGGGGGGGCGCACATGGAAGGCAGATGTATACAAGGACAATGGTCTCCAAAGGAAACACATCTGCATATAAACCAAAAGGAAATGCTGGCAGTAATGCATGCCATCGAGGCCTTTTGACAACAACTTCAGCAAAGCCATTTACTGATACGGACAGACAACACCACTGTGATGCGGTATATAAACAAGCAAGGGGGCACCCATTCTTACCCCCTTTGCAGACTGACAATGAATCTTTGGGAAAATCACTGAGCCTAAACATACAGTTACAATCCCAGTTTGTTCCAGGCAAAGACAATGTGCTGGCGGACAGCCTAAGCAGGAATTTCACAGATCCACACGAGTGGAGGTTACATCCGAAGATCTTCACACAACTCACTTCGACATGGGGCAGGCCAGAAGTAGACCTATTTGCCTCTCACCTCAACCATCATCTACAAAAGTTCTGCTCAAGGACATACCATCCACAAGCTTGGAAAATAGATGCTCTCTCATTCAACTGGAACTTCCTAAAAATCTATGCATTCCCACCTCTGCCACTGATGACCACAGTATTACTAAAGATCAAAGCAGAGAGACCCAAGGGGATCCTAATAGCTCCAGACTGGCCAAGACAACACTGGTATCCACTACTACAGAGCATATGTCACACCAAGAAGTGGGCCCTTCCCCAATGGCCCCTACTTTTGACTCAACACAACTTCAAAACAGTGCATCCAAACCTTCAGACACTGCAGCTAACAGCCTGGGAGATCCCATGAATAACCTCAATCTATCTCTCTCCAAGGAAGTTCAGTGGATATTAACAGAGGCTCGAAGACCATCCACGAGAAAGGTTTACTTAACAAAATGGAAGAGATTCAGCATTTGTAATACCAGCAAGGGACATGATGCATCATTATTGAACATCCCACTCATCCTGGAATATTTGGCAGATATGCTACAGAATGGACTCTCATATTCTTCCATAAAGATACATGCTTCAGCTATTTCAGCTAGATATAACACTGATCCGCCTGTCTTTTCACATCCTTTGCTAAGGCAATTCCTCAG
Source organism: Protopterus annectens (assembly GCF_019279795.1). Classification (NCBI taxonomy): domain Eukaryota; kingdom Metazoa; phylum Chordata; order Ceratodontiformes; family Protopteridae; genus Protopterus; species Protopterus annectens. The sequence continues at coordinate 1,373,022,836 of NC_056741.1, read as the reverse complement.
GGGAATCAAGAACATTAAGCCACCAAGAAAGGCTCCAGTGCCAGCTTGGGACCTAAACTTTGTCCTAGAAAAACTGACTCTCCCTCCATTTGAGCCAGCAGCTTCAGTCGACTTACAATTTCTCTCATGGAAGACAGCTTTCCTGTTGGCAATTACCTCAGCAAGAAGGGTTTCGGAACTACAGGCCCTAATGGCAATACCACCGTTCATAATCTTTCACAGAGACAGGGTCTCATTAAGGACCAACCCTACCTTTATGCCAAAGGTGGTGTCTAGGGTTTCTTTAAATCAAGCTATTCATCTGCCTGCTTTCTTCCCCGATCCTGAGAACAAAGGGGAAAGACTGTTACATACCTTGGACATTCACAGACAACTTCGATACTACCTGGACAGAACCAAGACCAGTAGGAAGTCTGAACAACTTTTTGTAGCTTACGCCCCTGCAGTCCAAGGAAAAGCAATTTCAAAACAGACTATTTCAAAATGGATTGGACATTGCATCAGATTCTGTTATTCCTTTCATGGGAAGACTGTTCCTGCCAATGTCAGACCACATTCCACCAGAGCAACAGCCACCTCTACAGCATTTTTAAGAGGGGTGCCTACAAAGGACATTCTAGAAGCTGCTACATGGAGCTCAGTGCATACATTCTCCAAACACTACAATCTCCCTCTATACTCCAGATCCAGAGCAGGCTTTGCTTCGGCAGTCCTGCAGGGTTTGATTGCCACACCATCTTTTTCCTAGAGCATTCCTCCTCCCCCAGCTAAGCTATGGTATTCTACCCATATGTTATGACTGCAGTTGCATTCTTGAAGGACATAGTACAGTTTTGTACCTACCATAAATGTAGATGTCCGATAGATATGCAACTGCAGTCGGATTTTCCCTCCCTCCATACCCCTCTATGCCTAGGGACCACTCCTATCCCTGTTTCTCTTAGCTGGGGATATCTGTTATGGTGTATCTGTTTATTGCTTACTTATTTGTCTGGAATCCTGTTTTTGTCTTCCAATTTGATTACAGCATTCCTTGGAGGGCACCTGGCATCTGGGGCAAGAAACAATGAAAAAAATGGCGTCGGCTGATGCTTATGTACTCCAGCTGCTCTGACGTCGGAGAGAAATGCGACATCAGCCGACGTCGGACCCAGACTTTGGAATCCGGCCGACCGAGGGCTGCCTGAGGCAGGACAACCCATATGTTATGACTGCAGTTGCATATCTATCGGACATCTACATTTATGGTAGGTACAAAACTGTACTTTACTCAATGTGCAGCCATCTTGGAAGTCAAAGCAAACTACTTCATCTTGGATATGTAAAGCCATTTCATTTTGTTACTCTTTTCATGGGAAACGTCTTTCTGTTAAAGCTATGGCTGTGGCTTCTTCTAGTGCCTTTTTCAAAGGTTTGGATACTAATTCCATTTTTGAGGTAGTTACTTGGACACCTGTGCATACTTTTACCAAGCACTATAAGTTGGATGTTGTTTCTACTGCTAGAGCTAGTTTGCCAGGACTATCCTGCATGGTTTTATTGATGGCTCTGCTGGGCCTTCCTCCTCCCATCTTTCTTTTTAAGCTTTTGTACTGTCCTTACAGCAAAGAATACTGCCACAATGATATTGAAGGGCATGGTACAATTGCATAAAATTCTATCAAAACAGTAGATATACTTTATTTCACTGTTGAAGTATTTGCTCCCTCCCTCCTCCCTATTTTCTTCCTCCTTCTGGATGCACGTTACTCCTTTCTCCTTGGACTGTTCTTCCTCCTGGGGCTCTTAAATTCGGAGGATGGTACGTCCGTACATCACCTTTATGCCCTATGTAGAGCACGTGGAGCATAGGTGTGACATAGATCTAAGGCTTTGGTATACTGGTCGGACATCAGGCTACCCTTGACAGGGGATCTCTACTATAAAGAATGCTGCAACATTGAAGAGAAGGACATTTACTGTTATGGTAAGATTTTACACAACTATACTTTCTCAGTATTTAAAAGACTGAACTAACATATATAGTATGCAATAAAAAGCCACTACAGTAACACAGTGTAAACATTAAAAATATACTGCAGTACAGACCTGGTAAATGGCTATGCTACTGTCATGGATCCTATTTGATCCAGCAAATTTACGTTTCATCGAAATGGAAATTCGCATCCTCACTTTTGCTAAACTGCATTTTTTTCGAAAAATGCACTTTCTTGTAAAAACAAAAATAAAAAGAACAACAGAAAAGAAATAAAAACATGCAGTTTGCATGTTATGTTAGTTGTACATCAACATTTAGTGTTGATGTACAACTAAGCAAACTATTGCTGAGATCGTGGTACAGTGGAGATAAGGGAATATTCCCTTTTCTCCACTGTAGTGCGATCTTGGAGTGAGAATATTAAAGTGGGGGGTGTGGGGATAATCGTGTTTAGTGTATTTTTTGTTTGTTTTTTTTGGTTTAGATTTTATGTTTGTTTTTACACTAAAGTGTATTTTTGAAAATATGCACTTTGCGAAAGTGAGGTCGCGAATTTACATTTCAATGAAACGTAAACTCACTGGATCAAAGTAGATCCACTGTCATACGATATGTAATTTACAGTGTAAACCATCAGTAATTAGATGAATTGTGTTATAAACATTATCGATTATTTATAGTCAGGTGTTCCCCATTTGAGGGATATAGACAGTTTTGAAGAACAGCACTACATCTTTCTTTTCTCCAGACAGTAACCTTATTTTCTTGTGAGTTCAGGAATATAGCACAGTAGAAGAAGTAGATAGTTGAAGATCATATCAACTGTTTTGTGCATGTATGTGTGTTGTGGGAGAGGTTATATGCACGTGTATGCATGTGTATGCATAGAGAGTGCATGAAATCATTGTTTATTTGTTTCCTTTACAAATGGGATAGTGACTATTATTCTGACTGCAGGTTTCTGAGTTAGTTTCATGGAGTGCTGTAGTTCCGAGTCTTCACTTTAATATGAAATTGGTGATAGAAAGGCAGAGAGTGCGCTTAATGTGTGTCTGAAGTGTAAAACTTTCCTTAGTAGCACTACTGCATTAAGGTAACAGCTGGGGAAGTTAGCACGTTTGTCATATTTGTGAAGAGGTAGACCTTGTTCAGTTTTGTGTGGAAGTTTCTAGTGATATATTTGGGTGTAGGGAAAGCTTACCTCATTCCTAGCTGATGGAATAAGTTACCATGACAGGTCAAAGAAAGTATAACTTTGGCTTCCTTTTGGACTAGTCATAATGGCTGAGGGGTCCACACATATTTACACCAACGTTATGATATACAAGCTTGCTCGATTTTAGAGGTGAGCACTATGAAGTGCTTGAAAAAAGTGGCAAAAACTTTAAAGTTTGTCTGTTTAATGGTATATATGGCTAGACATGTTATGATCCCTGTAATCGATTGCATAGACTGCTCCAGTATATGTATAGTAGCTTGTCATTATGCTGTCACTTTATTGATCATGTTATAAGTACACTTTTTCCCTTTCCGTTTTATGGTACAGTTAAAAAATATCTTATCCTTTGAAAACAAGTTGTGTTTATAGTTAGCTCTGGAAGATTTGACAGTAAATTGTAAAAGGAAGTTGTTTCTGTACTTAATTTAATCTAGATTTTTTTTCTGAAAGCTAAGTAGTACCTCTATTTCCTATTGTATATTATCTTATACTATATTATATTATATTATATTATGTTATATTATATTATGATTACATCATTTTTTTGTTACACCAGCCTGTATTTTTGTCTGTTTTCTGTATATTTTAAAGTTCAAAAGTTTGTAATGTCATAGAATGCATTTACAGTATCCTTGAGGATAGTATCCCAGTCTCTTGTAATAAGTATGTAATTTATTGGATCATACAGTCCAGAGCCAGGGCAAAGAGGCAGCTGCCCTAAGTGAAAGCTGACAGCAAGTGTGATCAGCAGGTGCTAATGATACAGTAGTGCAGACCCAGCTTCATAAGTGAATGTCAGTACTACACATGTGGTTATGGTTGAAACACCGGACCACTGTGTGTGTGATGATTTAACTGTAACAAACTGCTTAGTAGCAAACAGCTTGCTACAGTTTCAGAGGAGAAGTCTATGAGAAGACATTTGTTGCTCCTCAACTTTGAATTTGGTAGGGGTGCCATTTAAACGATCTGCACTGTGTACCCGATAATCTAGTTAACATTCTGAAAGATTCCATTGGTGAAGTCTGGGAGGAATGGCATGTGATATCACACTCAGGCTAAAGATGATGCCCTCATGGTCCATGTTAATTAGAGAAGGTAGAACCGATGGATGGAGAGCAGATATCTGAAATATTGCTGTCCTTAGTTTGATTTCATACCCTCTATTCCTAGATGTTTTGATCAATATAGTCGATTAATAGTTGAGTCAATTTATTTAATATTGTTTAGTTTATCCAGTCAGTGTATGAGCAGTTAAATTCCCCCTAAGGATTGTATTTTCATTTATTTTTACAGCCTGGTGCTTAATTAAGAGGTTCTCATGTTGTATAAAGGACACATCTTAGGTTACTATATTCATTACCAATAGTATTAATTATTGTGTGGGTGATTTTCAGTCTTGATCTGATTTCCTGTCATCTGGTTTGTGTATTTGTATTTACAAAGACTGAGGTATTCTCATCTATCCCATCAGATCTGCATTCATCCATCCATCACTCCTTTTTCACAGTTTTACACATGGGGTTGGTGTGTCACTGTATTGACGGTCATCTAGAGCCAAGGTTTCCAGCACCAGGTGGTTAGCCCTGCTGTGGTAGATGTTCGTGTTTCACTGTTGCAGTCATTACATTTGGGTTATCTGCTTGCAGTAGCCCTCAGTTGGCCTGATTAACAAAGTCTTGGGTCCTGCGTCGGTTGCTGTCCCTTCTTCCATGACGTCAGTTCATCAGGGGTATAAAACATGCAGCTGACGCCATTACGTCAGTCTTTCTTGCCGTGCGGTGCCCAAAGCAGAAGCAGTTCGCAAGTGCCCATTGGCCGACTCCTGAAATTTTCATTTTCACGCTTCAGAACCGAAGTCTTCAACTAAAGCTAAGTACCCTGTTGGGGAAACTTTTTCTTGCTCCTTACCGATGTCAGTAAAAGTTAATAATTGCATTACTTGTGGAAAGCAAATACCTCACAAAGATTTTCATTCGTAATGTATTCCTTGCCTAGGCCCTGACCACGATGTAACTTGCTGTCAGTTTTGTGCTTTATTTAATCAGCGCACTATCTGTCCTTGGAATATTTTTGCCTCTAAATATTTAGGTTCTCGGTTTAATTATCCAGAAATGTTGTTGGTTAGCCATCCGACTACCAGGATTCTGAAAAAATGCAAAGATAAAGACAGAGACAGGCTACCGAGGTCCAAAGCTGCCAACGACGCTTCTCCTAAGTCAGTCGCCAGTTCGCCAGTACTCAGTGAGGTGCTTTCGCAGCCCCTGCTACCCACAACTTCTGACTCGCAGGCCTCTACTGAGACCCATTCGGAGTCCGGTATGCCACAAGATGCTTCAACTGTAGAACCTGCGGATGTCTCTACCTTGGATGGGTCCGGTGCCGCTGTGCAGGCACCAGCTTCTGAGGGTGTATTCAGGCCTACAGACTTGCATATTAAATCAATGCCTCCTTCTTCATTTAGGCTAAAATCTCGAACCATGCCTAAGAAACCGACACCCAGGCTGCATGCTCAGGCCTCTGTGCTTAAAAAACAAATGATAAGAATGGCTGAAGATCTTATAACTCTGATCAGGGGAAGCCAACCCCCCCCCCCCCCCCAAGAGACCTAGGACTGAAGTTGTTTATGAATCTTCTGACCAGGATTCTGATTTTTCTGATTCTTCTGATGATCTGGATTTGCCCTTATCTACTTATGAGGATTCTGATGCAGAGGACTCTATTCCCTGTGCTTCCCCTCCAAAGGATTTTTCTTTTGGTGAGACCTTACATATTCTAAGGGAACATTTCCATTGGGAAAACCAGGATGTTTCGGATTTAAAAAAAGGCTTAGGGATTTCTTACTCCTGCCTCAGCATAGGCCTTTAGCTATACCTCCTGAACTAGACATCGTTGATGATGCCTTTTCTTAATTTAGTTTGGCACCTGATTCTTTGCCTCCTGCTCCCAGAAAACCTGACAGATATTACAGAGTTCCTGATTCACACAAGTTCCTTTTTAAAAATCTTATTGCAGATCCAGAGGCTATTTCACAGGAACCCAAGGGCATTAAGGCTTCTACTGCTAATAGAGCTGGATAGATGGGGTAAGGAGGTTTACACTTCTGCAACCTTGGCCATTAGGGCTTTAAACTGCCAGTTTCATATGTTAAAGTATCAATAACATGTTATTGGATTGCTTAAACAGAAAATGATGTTGATTCCTGACTGTGCTGAAAATAAAGAATTACAGGATTTATGCATTCTGCTGAACAGGTTGGAAAACATACTTTGCAATGTGGATTTGACTCATTAGAGGCCTCTTGTAGGGCTGCTGTTACTGGGTCTGTGCTCAGAAGGCATGCTTGGCTTAAGGAGCAATCTTTGCCTGATCATGTTAAAGCTAAATTGTTGGATGCTCCCTTAAATCAGGACCACCTGTTTGGCAACAAGGCAGAGGAAGATCTTAAAAAGATGGAAGATAAAGCTAAATCTATGCAAACTGTTAAAGATTTCTTACAAGTTCAGCCTCCTAGATTTACTAGGCACTGGCCCTCTAAGAATTGGTCCTTTTCATCCCCTTCCAGGTCTTCTCAAGCCAAACACAGGCACAGCAGAAACCCCAGGTTTCAGTCCCAAGGGACACACAAGACTAAGCAGTGGGGGGTTTCTGCACCCAAATCTGGGAGTAGTAAGACTCCCCCCTATGGAAAACTGTCTCAATGACTTGGTTTTAAAACTTCCAAGCGCTTCCCAACTGAATGCTCCTGTAGGCGGAAATATTGGTCTGCAGGCCAAAAACTGGGAACTCGTTACCCAGGACAAATGAATTTTAAATATAGTGTCACAAGGATACAGATTTCACTTCCACATGTTACCATCACCAAGCGTGTGGCCAGATCTACCCCCAAATCAGTGGGCAGAGGTACAAAATCAAGAACTCTCTCTCTTAAACATGGGGGCTATTCAGTTGGTACCAGAAGAGGAAAAGGGACAAGGTTTCTATTCGAGACTTTTCCTGGTACCCAGAAAAGGCAATACATGGCGTCCTGTCCTGGACCTTTCTACTCTAAACACCTTTCTGATGATTGCAAAATTAAAAATGCTGACTCTTCAATAGCTACTTCCTATGCTAGGCAAGGATGCATGGTTGGCAACACTAGACTTAAAAGACACATACCTATCAGGGAGTCTTGCAGAAGATACCTACGCTTCAAAGCAGGCTACATGCACTATCAGTTCTCTACACTGCCCTTTGGCTTATCTACTGCACCCAGAGTATTCACAAAGTGCCTAGCTCCAGTCACTGTATTTTGCAGGAAAAGAAATATTCAAATATACCCATACCTAGACGATTGTCTAATTCAGGCAGAAAGCCAGGACATACTTTTGAATCATCTGGCCTATGTTCAAAGGGTACTGATTTGTCTGGGGTACACCATAAACGAAAGGAAATCAAACTTGGTACCCTGGCAACAAATTATATTCCTGGGAGCAAGCTTGAATACAACTTTCCAGATGGCTTTCCTCATGCCAGAGAAACGGATTCATTTGACAACCTACTTCAAACAAGTGGCCACATAAACCCAGCTATCTGCAAGGCAAATACTGCAAGCCTTGGGGTTCATGGTCTGCTGCTTTCTTCTAATTCCATATGCAAGGCTGAATATGAGGAAACTACAATGGTATCTCAAAAGCCTATGGTGTCAGCATTCACAGGATCTAGAAGCAAGGATTCCTATCATACCTTACCTATGCCTAGAGTTCCTTTGGTGGGCAGAGGCCTGCCACCAAAACAGGGAACTGCCATTCACACTACCCTCGCCACCCAAATCTTAACAACAGACGCATCAGACTATGCATGGGGGGCTCACCTGACAGGGAAGTGCATTCAGGGTAAATGGAACCCAAGTCAAATGCACCTGCACATAAATCAAAAGGAAATGTTAGCTGTACAGAATGCTCTGACAGCCTTCAAGGACCACATTCTTCCAGCCAACTAATGGTAAAGATGGACAACACCACTGTCATGTGGTACATAAAAAAGCAGGGGGGTACACATTCCTACCCCCCTCTGCAGACTAGCCATGGCATTGTGGGACACAGCTTCGAGCTATCAAGTGAATCTACAAGCTCAATTCCTGCCAGGAAAACTAAATACACTGGCAGACAGACTAAGCAGAAACCTCATGGACTCACACGAGTGGGAACTGGAACCAAGGATTTTCAACATGTTGACAAGCAAATGTGGGAGCCCAGATAGACCTGTTTGCCTCCCCCCAGAACCATCAATTGGACAAATTTTGCACAAGGATTCCCCATAAGCTAGCTTGGTAAGTGGATGCTCTATCCTTCAGCTGGAAAAACCAATCAGTTTATGCCTTTCCTCCTCTGCCTCTGCTCTCCAAGGTACTGCTAAAGATCAAACAGGACAAGCCAAGGATGATTTTAATTGAACCAGACTGGCCTCACCAACACTGGTACCCACTCTTACACAGTATGTCACGCTTGGCCCCATGGCACCTGCCTCAGACTCCTTCCCTGTTATCTCAGCAGGAGAACCAGATTCTGCACCCTCAGCTATAAACCCTGAACCTAGCAGCCTAGCTAATTACCTAATCTCTCCTTTACCATCCTTCAGTAAATCAGTGACAGATATCATTTTAGAGGCAAGGAGGCCTAGTACTAGAAAATCTTATGCTGCAAAGTGGAAAAGATTTTGTGCCTGGAACCAGTCTCAAAAAATGAATGCAGCAGTGCCCAATTTACCTCAGATTCTACAATACTTGAGTGAGATGCTTCATAAGGGCTTGTCCTTTTCCTCCATCAAAATTCATGCCTCAGCCATTTTAGCTCATTATAGCACAGAGTCTCCCGTCTTCTCTCACCCACTGCTCATACAGTTCCTCAGAGGTGCCAAAAATGTAAGGCCACCCAGGAGAGCTCCAACTCCAGCCTGGGACCTTAACTTTGTCTTGGAGAAACTTACTCTTCCTCCTTTCAAGCCAGCTGCTACCGCAGATTTAAAATTTCTTTCCTGGAAAACAGATTTCCTTTTGGCAATCACTTCTGCAAGAAGGCTATCTGAATTACAGGCCCTTATGGCAGTGGAACCTTACATCATCATTCATGCGGACAGGGTGTCCCTCAGAACCAATCCCTCCTTCATGTCCAAGGTGGTATCCAGTGTGGCTCTTAATCAGTCCATTCATTTGCCTACCTTCTTTCCTAATCCACAGAACAAAGGGGAACGGATACTACTGCACTCTTTAGATGTGCACAGACAGCTTAGATTCTACTTGGACAGGACTAAACCTCAAAGGAAATATGAACAACTGCTGGTGGCATTTGCTGCAGGGACAGAGGGAAAAGCTATTTCAAAACAAACCATTTCAAAATGGATAGGCCACTGCATTCATTTCTGCTATAAGCACCATGAAAAACCTTTTCCACAGGGTATCAGACCGCATTCAACCAGGGCTGCATCTACCTCTACAGCCTTTTTCAGGGGCGTCCCTACTAGGGACATCCTAGAAGCTGCTACCTGGAATTCTGTACATACTTTCACCAAGCATTATCATTTGCCAATTTTCTCTAAATCCAGAGCTGGTTTTGCCACTGCAGTCTTGCAGGGCCTTAGAGCTGGTCCTAATTATATTTAAATTCCTCCTCCCAACCTTAGCTTTGGGAATCTACCCAAATGTAATGACTGCAACAGTGAAACACGAAGAACATAGTACAGTTGTGTACACTTACCATAAATGTAGATGTTCGAGTGTATTCACTGTTGCAGTCCTAGTTACCCTCCCTCCAGCCCCCTTTCTTCCTTTAGCTATACCTCTAATCTCACTTGCTATGCTCAAAAAGCTTTTTGGTGTATTTGCTTTTCTGTTGGAGGTATATCCTTGTATTTATAGACTTAATTGCTTCCCATTAGGGGGGCAGCTGATATCTGGGGCAAGAAAAACTGATGTAATGGCGTTGGCTGCATGTTTTATACTAACCAAAAATTAGGAGATGATGAGGGAAACTTTTTTAACAAAAAAAAAAAAAGGTTTCTCACTCGGACCATTGGTTGCATGTTTTATACTCCTGATAACCTGACATCATGGAAGAAGGGACAGCAACCGACACAGGACCCAAGAATTTGTTAATCAGGCCGACTGAGGGCTACTGCAAGCAGATAACCCAAATGTAATGACTGCAGCCTTGAATACACTTGAACATCTACATTTATGGTAAGTGTACACAACTGTACTTTCTTCTACACCACACACTTTCAGGCATACTCACACATGGCCAGTTTAGAGTGCCCAATCTACCTACTTCATGTCTTTGGAATGTATGAGGAAAATGGAGCACCTGGAGGCAACCCACACAAACACAGGGAGGACATGCAGTCTCCACACAGAAGGCACCCCAGCTGAGAATCGAGCCAAGGAACTTATTGCTTTTAGGTGACAACACTTTATGTTGTGCCACTAATACTCTAGAATTTGTTATAAGTGTTTAACTTTAAACTGTGTTTTCGTAGTGGTACAGAAATCTATATCCTCCAAGCAGAGAGAAGCTTCTAACTTACTATTTTTTTAAACTGATACTTTTGGTATTTAGCAAAGCTACCTTTACCTCTGATTTTTTACATTGTGTATTTCTCTTTTTGTCTTGGGATTTAAAGAGGGATTTAAAGAGGTGTGAAGAAGACACTAAAGGAATGGAAAATGTCCTGTTTTGAACATAATATTCCCCAGGGAAGTAGGTAACGTCTTTTGGAGACAAAGCGCTCTGGCAAATTACCCATCTCACTCCAGCACAGCAGGCATTGAATTGCCTGTCTGTGACACCATGTCTTTAGCTACCAAAAGAAGAGAAAATCATGTTATATTATATAGGTACCATATGAGGTAATGGAAGAATTTCACTAAGCAGATTTTTTTCCCATATTTGCAAGGATGTGTGATAATACCCCCATATCGTGTTGCATATCAAGACAGAGTGCCATCTTAGATTCTTTACTGCAGCATGAACACTGGCTATGTCATAGCTACTTTTACTTCTTTTTGACCTAATTGAGATGTCCCTCACTTTGGACCCATGCAGGCATGATACTATCATAAACTCCTTACAGTTTATAGTGAGCCATGCGCCACTTTTATGCACAATGGTTTTACCAGTTACTAACATGTTTTTCGTTACCAGGTCACAGTATCTCCATATTTTTCAATCTGGCTTAGTACATTTTCAGCCCCATGTATTTTGTTGTCATGCAGTCATTCACTGCCATTATATGGTGACTGTGCATGTTTTGTTTGTTGTGGGCAGTGTAAGGTTTGAATGCTAGTACTAGCCTGTTGTCTAGAAAGGAAATGCTGAATGTCATATGTATTTGTTTAGTCTATGTTTCATGGAGGTCAACATTACACAGGAAGCCAACCAAAGCTTGTTTAGAGTTATATGTAGTGAGAGCTGCCCTGCGACAAAACTGGCGATTCACAAATAAAATAATATTTACAATCAGCAGTCAAGTAAGGACAGTAGTAAAAGTTACACTTGACAGGGAGGGATCAAGCTGATCTATAAGAACAGACAGAAGGAAAAGACTTAAACACAAGTTATTTACAAGGAGAATCCACTGCTGCCAACATTAACTTCTAAATGGAAAGCTGAAGTCAAAACATATAATGAATGCATTACTCCAGACTTACAGATCTGATCTGAAGCAGTTTATCAGTTTATTTTGCTAGAGACAGGTAGTAAGTTTCTAAAGAAAGATCTTCTTCTTCTTTTGGCCTTTCCTGGTTAGAGGTCACCACAACGGATCACCTGTCTGCTCACGATTGGCAGTGGAGTTTTATGGTGTCGAGTTGCTAGCCCGACACCCAACCTTCCACAGAAGCCACACACACACACGCACTCACACCTAGGGCCAAGTTAGAGTGTCCAATCCACCTACAACATATCTTTGGGATGTGGGAGAAAACCGGAGCACCTGGAGGAAACCCAAGTGACCACAGGGAGGACATGTAGACTCCACACAGAAGGCACCCCAGCCAAGGATTGAACCGGAGAACCCCTTGCTCTGAGGCAGCAATGCTAACCGCTGCACCACCACGGCTGCACAAAACTGTATTTCGGCTTTTCCCAGTTAGAGGTCGCCACAACAAAACTCCGGTCAGCTAATGATTGGCAGTGAATTTTTACTGTGTCAAGTTGCCAGCCCAGCGCCCAACCTTCAAGGAAGGCACACCCACACGCACGCACCTACCTGCATGTCTTTTTTTAAAGTGAAAAGTTTCATAAGAAAGATGTACAAAAAACAAGTGTCCTTTTGAGTTGTAACTTTTAAGAACAACCATTTGACTCATCTTTGCTGAGTGTATGATGTACCCAGGCTACAAGTACTTGGCTGTTATTCCTTTACGGATATCATTGACCACAGAAAACTGAGCAATTTATTTTGTATTCTTAGCTTTTTAACAGTCTAGTAAGTTTAGCTGACTGGTACAGCCATGAAAATGTTGAAAACCCAGTAGCAAAACATGCAGTGCTGTTGTCTGATTTAGCTATTCATAGGATTCACAGGAATTTCAATGCATTTGAGTCTCGTAACCAGTTACTCTTTTCCTGAACCCATCCTCCTGATGTACTGCTTTTGTCCAGGAGGGCAAGGTCAGTCACTCCCAGGGTAGATTTGTGGATAACTATCCAGTTATCCAGATATCATTTGAAGGGTGATTTTATTTATCTGCTGCTGAAGATTTAGGTCCCTGGTTCTGGTATTTGTGGAGATACAGCAAATCCCAGACAAATGGGACTGCAATGGTGTGGCAAGCAAGGCAAAGATTTCCTGTCATCAGTTTCTACGATTTTTGGTAGCTCATGGTCTTTAAGCTTGTGATCTTCTTATGTAGGAATGTCTGGCATCTTTCAAGTTGTTTGATATGTCTAGTGAAATACATCCAAAAGAGGGTGTTGTTTTCCATAATTAGCCTAATTGATGTTGACTGTAAGGGAATGATGACCTTTTCCATTCCAGAGGATGTTCCATTGGGAATTAGCTGTGCTAAGTAGAATGATTTTTGACTACTGTTATTATGTGATGGTCAAAAGAGAGAATTAGCAACCCAGTTACAAAGTCCCTAACCATGCTTTCATTTCATACTGGAGTATTGTCTATACTCTGTGCTGAGGGGAGAGCTTTTCTACCAAGTGAGACAATATTGCACATTTTACATTTAATTTGAGGTTCATAGGTAGGTACTAGGCTATCTGCCTGAGGGCATTTATAAGCCGAGCCAGAGTGTGTCAGCTTTCGCCGCCCCATTGATTATTTAACTGATCCTCTGTCAAGCAGAGCCAATGAAGTGATCTCAGGGGTGTATTTTCTGTTACCCATCCACGCGTCAAGGTTTCTCTTGAACAGTGTTAGTGAGTTGGAATTTTATTCCAAAGCATGGGGAGACTCTGTGACAGGAATCTATCCCTCCAGCATGTTCTATTTATTGTTGTGGCAAGGTTTAGCTCACTAAAGCACGTGGCTCTCAGTGACTTGGATTTCTTTAGGTGGAGCATGTCCATCAATTCTGAGTTGGACATGGCTTTGTAAGTCAGGCAGAGATCACCTCTGAGTAAGCGATATGCCACTAAGTACAGCCAGAGTTTTTTCAGTTGGGCTGCATAGTACATATGTTTGAAGCCAGTAATCCTCTTGCAGAGGTACTTTTGTGGTCTTTCCAGCTGTTGGAAGTGTCTTGTGAGGTACATCCTAAATGGGGCATTGTACTCTATGATGGGTCTAATGAGTGACGAGTAGAGGGGCACTATAACCTCTTTATTTCTAGATGTGAACCCTTTAGTAATTAGATGGGCCACATAGAAGGATTTCCTAGCTACTTTGGCAATATGATTGTCAAAGGAGAGATTACTATCTACCTGGTCCCCAGATCTCTTATTACCTCTTCTGTATTAAGGGGGCTACCACCTATGTGGTAATTCGTGGGTGCTTTGTTTTTCCCAAATGGGATGACTATGCATTTTTTGGCATTTAGCTTGAGGCCATGACTTTGACACCAGGTGTCTGTCTCAGTAAGGCCCTTTTGGAGGATGTCCGTGTCAGCCAGAGAGTCAATTATGGCTCCCAGTTTGCAGTCATCGGCGAAATTGGTTAGCCATAGTCCTCCTGTGTTTGCCTGTACTTCTGAGAAGTATATGCCGAACAGTAGGGGTCCCAGTACCGAGCCTTGTGGGACATCACTTGTGACTGGTTTAGAGTCGGACCTGGAGCCCACTATTCTTACCGTGCGAGTTCTGTCTGTAAGCCAGTTGGCAACCCATCTCGTAATATAGGGGTTTATGTTCAGGCTGGTGAGTTTTTCTGTAATACCCAAGTGGGGAATGGTGTCAAAAGCCTTGGCGAGGTCAAGGTAGGCTGTGTGAACCGCCTTTCCCTCATCTATGGCCTTGGTGACTGTCTTGAAGAAGTCAACCAGGTTTAGTAGGCATGATCTGCTCTTAACAAAGCCGAACTGGGTCGGGTCAAGTGTTTGGAGGTTACCAATGTCTTTGTTAATGAGTTCCATGATGATGCGCTCCATAGGCTTGCAGACCAGGCTAGTCAGGCTTATGGGGCGATAGTTACCAGGGTCAGTTGTGGCCCCTCCTTTGTGGAGAGGAATAACCGTTGCTGTGTGCCATTCTATGGGGATGTAGCCTGTGGATAGGCTGAGGTTGAACAGCGTGTTTAGGCGGGGGATTAGTTTGTTCTGTAGTTCATGCAAGACGCAGCCTGGGACACCATCTGGTCCCATTGATGCTGTGTTTTTGGCTTTTGAAAGGGCTGTTTTCACCTGTGCATCTGTGATTTTTGGGACACTACACTTTTCCAGTATTGTTGTGGGCCCTTTTGGAGGTGAGAGGGGGGTAAAGTTTGCACTGAATCTATCTGCCAGGATGTTGGCAATATTAGTAGGTTCAGTATATTTTGTGCTATTTTGCACTAGTTCAGTGCATATCTGCAAGTTGTCACTTAGAGTCTTAGCATAGCTAAAGAAGGCTTTGTAGTTATCTGTTGAATTCTTGGCTATTTTTCTTTCGAAGTTAGCCTTGGATGATTTCATGAGGGACCTTAGTTTCTTACTGATACTGATCAGGGATGTCTTTCCTTCTTGGGATTTGCTTTTTTCTGAACTAGTTTCCTCCTTCTATTGTACAGCCTATTTATTGCAGGGGTCCACCAAATTGGTTTCCTTCTCTTAGAGGAGTGAGTCTTGGTTTTGCTATGGATGGCACGATCCATGCATCCTTGTAGGTGCTCATAGAGTCCATTTGTAAAGGTTTCTGCATCTTAGGCAGCATTATCCTTTAGCATGGGGGCTGTGAAACTTACCACCTCTGTCTTAAGTAAGGTGAAGTTTGCTTTAGAAAAGTTTTTTACTCTGGTTTCCTTAGTTGGGGGTGGTGGTGGGATATGGACATCCAGAGTGATTAGTTTATGTTCTGATCTAACCAGTGACGGGTTGACCTTCGGTGTGGAATACCTGGTCGCCCATGTTGGTGATGACCAGGTCCACTTTGTTTTCACCTCTGGTAGGGGAGTTTACCAGCTAATCCAGGGCGTTTGAGTTGAAGAATTCCAGGAAGCGCTGGGCCTGGGAATTTGTACTCGAGCAGTTTTCCCAGTGAATGGTAGGGTAATTGAAATTGCCCAATATCAGGGTGTTCGGTAGGACCTTCATGTTTTCCAGTGTCTCCAGAAAGGTGGAGTGGTGGTCCTGGGTCATGGAGGGTGATCTATAGCAGGCCACAGTTTGCATTCCAGATTTGCCCGATGTTAGTTGCACATGGATGATCTCAGAGGTATCATGCTGCACCACTAACCTGGAGGTGTAGGTATCCTTGATGAATATGGATACACCCCCTCCTTTTGTGTTTCGGTCTGTGTTCTGTGGCCGAAACATGTGGTATGAGTTGTAGCCCTTTAGTGCTGGGGTGCTCTCTGGAGCCTTGAACCAGGTTTCAGTTACTGCACAGATGTTGACATTCTTCATACTGAGGAGTGCTTCGAGTGCGTGCATTTTGAGATTTAAACTCGTGGCATTGAGTAGCATAACCCTCCATTTTTTGTTAATTGTGCTGTTTATGGAGGTGGGTTTGACTTTTGAGTCTTGCCTAGAAAAAGGCACTATGGGGGCAGCAAGAGCCTTGGCCAGTATTCGAAAGCCTAGGGGTGACAGGTGCAAGTCATCTCTTGCGAAGCAGCGCGGCTTGTCGAGCATGTCGTCCCAGGCTGACAGACACTGGATCCCCTTTGAATGACACCAGAAGCTTAGCCAATTGTTGAAATTGATAATTTTTTTCTTTATACTGAGGTATCATTCTTGGTGAGGGCAGGATGCTACTCAGGGTCAGGGTCATACCAGCCTGGGCTGCATGATCAGAGAGCTCTTCCATGTCTCTTTTCATGTAGTCCAGGGAGGTATGTCTCAGGTCATTCACACCAACATGAACAATGACAGAGTCATATTTGTACTTGTTCTGGAGTGACCTAAGTGCTTGTGTTATGTGGCGGATTCTGGCTCCCGACAGGCAGCTAACACTAACCTTCTGCTTGTCCAGCCTAGTGAGTGGGACGTCAGTGTGCCTGACTATAGAGTCACCTATTACTAGTGTGTTAGGTATGTTATTTTGCCTTAAGGGCTGTGATTGTGTGGCGCACTGATTTTGTGTTTTATGTGTTGTCTGGTTTGCGACGGGAAGTGCAGGTTGTTTGGATGTCTGCTTTGGAGGTCTCTGATGCTTTTGCAGGTTTTTATTTAGAGCCTCCGAGTATGATTTTGTGTATTTATGTGTATTTTTTGTCAGTGCTGTTTTAGTAGGTCTGTGTGTGGCTGGAGATGTGGTGCAAGTGTATGCCAAAAAGTATGCCATGTATTTATGAGTGTGACCTCTTGCTTAAGGGGTTGATTATCAGAGGGCAACTTAGCAATAACTCCCAATTTGCAGTCATCTGAAACCTTAGTTAGCCAGAGTCTTGACTGCCATTCTAGAGATCAGACAAGTAAATGCCAAACAGGAGAGGTCCTACTACTGAGCCCCAGGATACACCATTGGTTACCTTTATACTTTATGAGGTACCTGCTAGTCACACTCTGTGGAGTCTGTCTTTCAGCTTGTTTGCTATCCATCTTACTGCATAGGGATCTAGTTTTAAAGCATTTAGCTTGCTTACAGTATATACATGGGGTATGGTGTAAAATCCCTTGGCCATCTCAAGATATGCTATGTGAACAGGTTGAAGATGTTTGCCAAATGCATTAGGCAGGATCATCTTCCTTTGACAAAGCCAGACTGCTGACAGTCAAGACAGTTGTAATACATTTCATGTCTCTATAGATGAGGCTTGTCAGGCTGATGGATCTATACTTCCCTGGATCACTGGCAAGGCCACCCTCATGTAGGTGCATCACCACTGCAGTGTGATAAACTTCTGAGACAAAATCTGCAGTTAAGATTGAGAAGTGACTCTCCAAGGGCATGCTTCCCACTATTAATTAAACATTCAAGCATATTGTCAGAACCCATGGAAAAAGTATTTTAGTCTTAGATCGCACCTTCAGTGCACATTCCTTTGTGAGAATATAGGTTGTACAGGATTAAGGAATTTGTGGACATACAACAGAAGTTTCAGTGGTTAAATTACCACTGAATTTGTTCACTAGTATATTAGCAATATCTATTGAGTCCAAGTGGGAGGATATTTTGAATGACTTCAGAGCAATATTGGGTGTTGTTCCTTAGTTTTCTAATGTAGCTAAAACAGAGATGGAACTAAAGGGAAAGCTGGCCCAGGCACAAAGTGTTAGAGGGTGCTATCAGTCTTCAGTGCATTACTGATATAAAAGTCAGTACCAGTACTGTATTTTCAGCTAGAACTGGAGCACATCCATAGTTGACATAAACTGTAGCAAGCAGTTCTACAGTTTAAAAGGGAAAGGAGAGCTCTCTTATTTTTTGCTTTTCAGATATGATGAGAAGAACATGGGGGGGATTCAGTAAAACCTACAAGATTGAACCCACGGATGTCTCTCCCTTGGATGGGTCCAGAGCCGCTGAGCAGGCACCGGCTTCTGAGGGTGTTTTCAGGCCTCAACATTTTTATATTAAACCGACACCAGCAACAAAAACAAGGTCAAAAACATCTTCTATGTCTAAAAAACCAATGCATGAGCCACGTGCTCAGGCCCCTATGCCTAAAAAACAGATTATCAAAATGGCTGAGGATTTAATTACCTAGATCAGGGGTTCCCAACCCCCCCCCACTAAGAGGCCTAGGCAAGGCACTGATTATGAATCTTCAGATCAGGTTTCTATTTCTTCTGATTCCTCTTCCTCTTCTGATGAGAAATTTTCTATTCCACCCTATGAGGATTCTGATGCAGAGGAATCCATCCCATCTGCATCTCCTCCTAAGGATTACTCTTTTGGAGAGACTTTGCATACTTTAAGAGAACATTTTTACTGGGAGAGTCAGGACTTCTCTGAATCAAAAAAAGAGGCTTAGGGATTTCCTTCTTCTTCCTCAGCATAGGCCTTTGGCAATACCTCCTGTATTAGACATCATTGATGATGTGTTTTTGGAATCAAGCATGGCTCCTGATTCCTGCCTTCGGCTCCTAGTAAACCAGATAGATATTACAGGGTTCCTGACTCCCACAAATTTCTATTCAAAAATCCTGCTGCTGATCCTGAGACTCTTTCTCAGGGTCCCAAGGGTGTAAAGGCCACTACAGCCAAAAATCCTACCCCTGATAGAGATTCCAGGGTGCTGAAAAGATGGGGAACGAAGGTTTATACCTCTGCAACCTTGGCAATCAGGGCCTTAAACTGCCAGTTTCATATGCTTAAATATCAACAGCATGTTATGGGCTTACTGAAACAGAAATTATGTTGATTTCTGATTGTGTGGAATGTAAAGAGTTACAGGAATTATTGCATTCAGCAGAACAGGTTGGAAAGCATACTTTGCAATTTTTTTTTGATTCCTTGGAGGCCTCTTGTAGGGCCACCATTACTGGATCTGTGATTAGAAGGCATGCCTGGCTCAAGGAGCAAAATCTGCCTGATCATGTTAAAGCTAAATTGTTGGATGCCCCTTTGCAGCATGATACTCTCTTTGGTAATAAGGCAAAAGAAGTTTTAAGAAAATGGAAGACAAAGCTAAATCTATGCAAACTGTAAACGATTTCTTGCAAGTGCAGCCACCCAGGTTCAGTAGACACTGGCCTACAAAACATTGGTCCTTTCCTGTGTCCAACAGAGCCACACAGGGCAAATCCAGATACTCAAAAGGCTCCAGATATCAATCACAGGGTTCTTACAGGTCAAAGCAGTGGGGTGCCTCCACCTCCAAATCTGGAGTTAACAAAGCACAACCCTACAGTAAGCAGTCTCAATGACTTTCCTCTACCATCACCAAGCACTTATCTTTTGGCAGCTTCCTTGGGGGAAAACTAGCACTTCATGCTCAAAATTGGCAGTTAATTACCCAGGACAAGTGGGTATTAAACATAATATCCCAGGGGTACAGATTTCATTTCCATACTTTGCCAATTCCAAACGGATGGCTGGAGCTGCCACAAAACGAGTGGGCAGAGGCCCAGAAACAAGTCATGTCCCTCATGGATATGGGGGCTATTCAACTGGTACCAGAAAAGGAAAAAGGACAAGGTTTTTATTCAAGACTTTTCCCGGTACCCAGAAAGGACAACTCATGGCATCCAATACTGGACTTATCGATTTTGAACACGTTCCTGGACATTACAAAATTCAAAATGCTGACTTTACAATAGCTACTGCCTGTGCTAGGCAGAAATGCATGGTTAGTAACTCTAGACTTAAAAGAGGCATACCTGCATATCCCAGTAAGGGAATCATGCAGAAGATACCTCCGCTTCCAAGCAGGTTTTTTGCATTACCAATTCTCTGCACTGCCCTTTGGCTTATCTACTGCGCCCAGGGTCTTTACAAAGTGCCTGGCACCAGTAATTGCATTCTGCAGACAAAGAAGCATTCAAATTTATCCTTATCTGGACGACTGTCTCATTCAAGCAGAGGACAAAGACAGTCTACTTTAACATCTGGCATTTGTGAAAAGGCTTCTAGCATACCTAGGGTACACCATAAATGAAAAGAAATCACAACTGGTACCCTCTCAAATAATTACATTCCTGGGTGCAAGCTTGAATACAACTGCCCAGATGGCTTACCTCACGCCAGACAAACAAAGGCAACTGACAACATACTTCAAACAAATGGCAACAAAAACCCAGTTATCTGCAAGACACATTCTGCAGGCTTTGGGGTTCATGGCATCCTGCATTCTACTAATTCCATATGCGAGACTGCATATGAGGAAACTTCAATGGTACCTAAAAAGTTTATGGAGTCAACATTGTCACAGTCTGGAAACATTGATTCCTCTCATTCCCTGCCTACAACAGGAGTTTCTTTGGTGGGCAGAGACATGTCACCAAAACAAGGGGCTGTCATTCACTCTACCCCCTGCCACCCAAACCTTTACTACAGACGCATCAGACTATGCTTGGGGAGCCCCCCTGGCAGGGAGATGCAATCAGGTCAAATGGAGCCCAAACCAAAGGAATCTGCATATCAACCAGAAAGAGATGCTAGCTGTTCAGAATGCTCTGACAGCCTTCAAGGACATACTTCATCCAGGACAACTACTGATAAAGACGGACAACACCACAGTTATGTGGTACATAAACAAGCAGGGGGGTAGACATTCCTACCCCTTTGCAGACTAGCCATGGCTTTGTGGAACACAGCCTTGACTTACCAAATACATCTTCAAGCTCAATTCCTGCCAGGAAAGCAAAATACTCTGGCAGACGACCTAAGAAGAAATCTTATGGACCCGCACGAATGGAAACTGGATCTACAAATCTTCAGCATGTTAACACAGAAATGGGGGAGCCCAGACATAGATCTATTTGCCTCTCCTCAAAATTATCAGTTGGACAAATTCTGCACAAGAACTCATCACAAAAAAGCATGGAAAGTGGATGCCCTCTCTTTCAGCTGGAGAAATCAGTCTATGCCTTTCCCCCTTTGACTCTACTTTCCAAGGTCTTACTAAAAGTCAGACAGGAAAAAACAAAAATGATCCTAGTGGCTCCGGACTGGCCTCGCCAGCACTGGTATCCACTTCTAAGAAATATGTCTCAGCTTCCTCCATGGTACTTGCCTTAAATACCTCATCTACTGTCTCAACAGAACTATCAAATTCTGCACACTTAGCTCCAAACTTTGAATCTTGCAGCATGGCTGATCAACTAATTATTCAAACAGTACCTCTCAGTAAATCTGTGATGGATGTCATTTTGGAAGCCAGAAGGCCTAGTACTAGAAAATCTTATGCTGATAAATGAAAGAGATTCTGTGCTTGGAACCAAGCACAAGGAACAGACACAGCAAAGCCCAATATTCCTCAGATTTTACAATATTTGACTGAGATGCTTGACAAGGGCCTATCCTTTTCTTCAATAAAAATCCAAAAATCCATGCCTCTGCCATCTCGGCTCATTGCAACACAGAACATCCCCTCTTTTCTCATCCTTTGCTTAAACAGTATCTTAGAGGGGCCAAAAATTTAAGGCCTCCCAGAAGATCACCAATGCCTGCATGGGGCCTCAATTTTGTGCTGGAAAAACTCACCCTGCCTCCTTTTGAACCAGCAGCTACTGTGGATATAAAATGTCTATCTTGGAAAACAGCTTTTCTCTTGTTAGTCACTTCAGCTAGAAGGGTTTCAGAACTACAGGCTCTCATGGCAGTGGAGCCTTTTATTATATTTTACCCGGACAGGGTGTCCCTCAGGACCAATCCTTCTTTTATGCCTAAGGTGGTATCCAGTGTGGCTCTTAACCAGACCATTCACCTGCCAATATTTTACCCAAATCCACAGAACAAGGGGGAGCGGATTCTGCATTCTTTGGATGTACACAGTCAACTAAGATTCTACTTAAACAGGACCAAATCTCTAAGAAAGTCTGAGCAACTACTGGTAGCATTTGCTGCAGGGTCAGAGGGGAAGGCTCTATCAAAGCAGACTATCTCTAAGTGGATAAGCCACTGCATTCATTTCTGCTACTTGCACCATGGTAAACCTGTGCCCAAGGGGGTCAGATCACATTCCACCAGGGCTGTCTCTACTTTAGCAGCTTTTCTCAGAGGGGTTCCAACCAAAGACATTTTAGAAGCTGCTACTTGGAGCTCTGTTCATACCTTCACAAAACATTATCATTTGCCTCTCTTCTCCAAATCCAGGGTAGGCTTTGTCACTGCAGTTCTGCAGGGCTTTATAGCTGCTCCAAATGCTGTTTAGTTCTATCCTCCCATCCATAGCTTTGGGATTCTACCCAAATGTAATGACTGCAACAGTGAAACATGAAGAACATAGTACAGTTGTGTACACTTACCATAAATGTAGATGTTCGAGTGTATTCACTGCTGCAGTCTGGGTTACCCATCCGCCATCCCCCTTTCTATACCTTTTCTTTCCTTCACTATACACAAAAGCCTTTGTGGTGTATTTGCTTTTATATGAAGGTAAAGTTTATGCTTCTAAAGCTGCATTTATATATTTTTACTGTTTAATTATATATATATATATATATATATATATATATATATATATATATATATATATATATATATAATTTTGCTCCCCATTTTGGGGGGCACCTGACATCTGGGGCAAGAAAAACTGAATAAAATGGTGTCTGCTGCATGTTTTATATCCCTGATGACCTGACATCATGGAAGAGGAGACAGTAACTGACGCAGGACCCAAGACTTTGTTATTCAGGCCGACTGAGGGCAACCTGCCAGCAGAGTACCCAAATGTAATGACTGCAACAGTGAATACACTCGAACATCTACATTTGTAGTAAGTGTACACAACTGTACTTTTCCCTGCCAACACGGTTACCAACCATGTAGATTCGGGGCTGTCAGCACAGTGAAGATGCAGATGAGGTCAAAACTCATTAGAATTGCTGAATTCCATAAACTTGTAACCTTGTAGGGATGTTCACTTCGTGTAGGCATTTCCACACTGTTCATGTTAAATTCATTGCAGCAGTGAATGATGTCATCAGGAGGATGTGTCAGGTTACATTTACAGAGATGTACATGTAGGTCCATGAAGTGTAGAAGTGCATTTTAACAGTGCACAATTCACAAGTTCTGTGTCACCCTCTTTATTGATTGCTAAAATGTATCCTATCTATCCACATTAAGTTAAAATTTATTTTTTAATTTTCGTCCTTGTTTGTATGATGTGGCGCTTAGCACAACCATGGAAAATGTAGCAATGAATGACAAGTTTCTTGGTGCTTATCACATAACTATTCACGTGGCAGCATGTGTTTGTGTAGGGCTAGAAGAAACAAACAGATGGACCTCCAGTAAAACCAGTGAAATTCCAAGACAAATATATGCACATAGAATAGAAGAATCACTGGAATCAAGGCAGATAGGACACATAGCATTTGATTTAGTGTAAAATAATAAAAACATGCCAGAACCACAACATTTTCCAGGCATGTTTTTATTATTTTACATTAAATTGAGTGTTGTGTGCCCTATCTGTCTTGGTTCCAGTGATTTTTCTTTTCTATGTACATATGTGTTGATCTAGAGTATAGAAGATCCTGGGTTCCACTACAGGGTCTGCAACCTTCCCTCTGCTTTTTGAGCTGCTTGTTTGCACAGTATCACAGGCATGGACAAAAGTAATAAGATCCCTTGTGTTCAGTTGATTTCAGCATCAGAGCACGCAGTGTCGGTGTGCTCAGAGGCTTGTCGGTGCACACCATGCACTAATGGGCACCAAAGGACTTCATATATTCAGTAAAGTAGCAGTTCTTTTTCATAACTGCTAATTACAGCATAAGCATGTGGTTTTCAGTACGGTGGAGCTATTCAACAAGCTATAAAGCATCCATGTAGCCTACATTCTGGTTTTCCTGCATACTTCAATACCATGGGAATAGATCCACAAGGAAATTCTAGGCCTGAAATAAAATTGTCTCAACTGCTGCACTTGCAAGGTAAGTCCTGAGCCTAGAAAGTATTCTGTAGTAATATTATGGCATATCCTTGTATAGCTTAGCTTGGTGCAGTAATAAAGTAAATAGTGGTGGATTTGTACAGAAAGTACTGTAACATGTAACAGCAGACACTTAATTTACTTTTATGTGTCCATTACTAAGATATTCTTTCATATTCCTCTTGTATTTCATTGCACTTTTTGTATGATGCGCTGCATAGTGCAAATAGTGTAAGCAGGTAGTAGCTGTGTTTATCTAGTTTGTGCGAAGTGGAGCAGACCACCTATGAAGCAGAAGGACAAAAATAGTACTGGGATAGATTCAGTTAATGCCCTTGGTCATTGTGAAAACTTGGCCTGGAGTACAGATGGTACTGGGTTCTAGTACAGTGTGTGCAACTTTTGTTTTACTGCTGTGACTTTGCAGTTTACAGCAATGAAGTGCAATACAGACAACTGTTTCCTCAACATTCTTGTGGCAACAGGTGTAAGTGTAGGACTAGCATACACATGGTTTTGGGTATGTCATATATGTATGTCATACAGTATTATTTTTACTGACGTTAGCAATGCAGCTTGCATTTGTACATCACTTACCAACATGCAAACAGGGTGTAACTTGCATGTGTGTACACTTGGTTAACCATCACACAAATTCACTGCTAACTGCTCTATGGAACTGTATATATGATGCTTTCTTGTTGGTATTTATTGTCCATTTATTTTGTATGACAAAAAACTACATGTGGAAACATTGCAAATTCAGGGCACATTCTAAGTATGGGTCATATATTCACAGTACATACATGTGTTGACCCCCCAACAACCAGTACAGTCCTGGGGCTCAGTATATTTTACACACATATAGCAACCACACTACAAAATGTAATATATAATGTTGTGTGCCCCTCACGGATAGGACTAGTCAGTGGTGTTGACAAACTTGCTCTACTAAACTGAAACATCTAGCTATGCTCAAAAAGTGTACTTGTATTTTTACACAGCTAGGCTTCTACACACCTAGGACACACTGTACAGTTAGGCTACTGGCCTGATATGAACCTATGAATCTAAATCCCTATGCAGGCCTCCCAAACTGTTGTCCCCCAGATGGCCTGCTGATGATATCTATCATAAGTTAATCTGCAGCTATGTAAAAGTCAGACGTGTGCCATGGCACCTGCACAAAGTACAGTGTTCTATAGTCTGTGTACTTAGATAGGTAGGGTTTCTGTTCTCATTGCAGTCAAGTGTGTGTGTGTGTGTGTGTGTGTGTGTGTGTGTGTGTGTGTGTGTGTGTGTGTGTGTGTGTCCAGCCAGCCAGAAGGGAACGTATGTGTCCTGCAGTTACCTTCCCAATCCCATAAATTGACAGTATTTTGATACTTTCATCTGCCTACACATCCATTTCAGGCAGGCCTCCCACCTTCTTCTCTTCAAAATGCACTACTAATGTCATCCGCTATAAGTTGACCTGCAGACATGTAAAAATCAAACTTGTACCTTGGAGCTTGCGTAGAGTACAGTGTTCTATAGTCTGTGTACTTAGGTAGGGGTTGTGTTCTCACTGTAGTCACCTGTGTGTGTGTGTGTGTGTGTGTGTGTGTGTGTGTGTGTGTGTGTGTGTGTGTGTGTGTGTGTGTGTGTGTGTGTGTGTGTGTGTGTGTGTGCCTCTACTCAGCAGAGTAGACATGCTATCCTACAGTTAGTTACCTCTCCAGTGGCATGGCTTGCCAGTATTTTGATATCTGCACCTGCATACACATCCATTTCAGGCAGGCCTCCCACCTTCTTCTCTGCAACATGCAGTGCTAATGCCATCCACTATAAGTTGACCTGCAGACATGTAAAAGCCAGACTATGCTCAATAGACAATGCTGATGTACCACTGTATGCTCAACAGACAATGCTGATGTAATCAGCTATATCAGATTATTGCATATGCAACCATCCAACCAAGGAAGGATCAGACACTGGCCTGGAGCCCAGGCAGATATCACTTTAGGTTCATAGGAGTTTACTAGGCTGTTGGCCCTAGGGCCTTTATAAGCCTAACCATGTTATACCATTGCTTCCTTATTGACCAGCTTGTATGGTCTGTATGTCCAGCACAAGTGTATAATCAGCACCGATTGTCCTTATCCAAGAGGGACATGGGTGACACCTGTAGTAAATTTACAGTTTCCCATCCAGTTGTCTAAGTTATGCTTGAATATGGTCATTGAGGAGCTCTGTTTTATGTGAATTAGGAGTTTGTTCCAGAGGAGTGGCAATCTCCGGGAGACATATGTATCTCCCCAGCATGTCCTGTTAATGTTGCAGACTAGGTTAAGATCCCTAGAGTGAGTGAATCTTGTCCCATGTGACTTATAAATGTGCAGCATTTCTATTAGGGCAGGGTCTGAGACTGCTCTTTAGGCCAGGCATAAGTTGCCTCTCAGCAGCATATAAGATAGTGACAGGGCCTTTAGTTTGTCCATGGAGGTCATGTGTTGCAGACCCTGAATTGTCTTGGTGAGAAACCTCTGTGGTCTCTCCAGCTGCTGCAGATGTCTGGTGATGTACATATAAAAGGGAGCATTGTACTCTATTAGTGGTCTGATGAGGGATGAGTACAGGGGAGTTGTAACATCCTTTGCTCTGGATGTGATTACCTTACTTATGAGTTGTGCAACACAGAAGGCCTTCCTTACCACTATGGACACATGGTGATTGATGTTAAGGTTGCTATCAACCTGTGTTGCCAAATCTCTCGCTATAGGGTTTCAGCTAAGGGGGGGGTACTGTTAATATTATAATGTGGAGGGACTTCCCATTGCTGAAAGAGATGATAATGCATTATTTTGAATTTATTTTGACTCCATAGCTTTGGTACTGATCATTTGTCTATGTAAGGCCTTTTTGTAGCATGTCAACATTGCTGGGGGACTCAATGATTGCACCCAGTTTGCAGTTATCAGTGACATGGTAAGCCACAGGGCATTTATTTTCCACTAGACTTCTGAGAAATACATCCCAAACAGTAGTAGACCCACCACAGATCCAGTGGTAAATGGTCTGCTGCTAGAGATGGAATCCCCAACTTTGACTGTATGCGTTCTGTTGGTGATGTAGTTGGCTACCCATCTAGTGACTTATGGGTTAATTCTCAGTTTTTTTAATTTCTGCATATTTTTTTGGTTTTTAATACCGTGACAGGAATGGGCTCCATTCCTAAGTCAAAGTATGATTAAAGTTCATGAAATTAGTATTGTTTCAATCCTTGATGTCAGTCAGAAGTGCTCTTCGCAGCACCCGCAGTGTGTCAAGTAATGACTCCTTCTGCAATTTGTATGGAGTTACATGTATCGGTAACATATCTAAATATGATTGTAGATTCTTTTTTTATAATATCCATTGCTGCTACTACAATTGGAACTGTGTGGGTATCTTTCTTCCACATTGCTCTCATTTCTGCCTGAAAATCCTGATATTTTATTACTTTGTCTCTTTGTACGCAGGACACTGTAGTCACTGGGTGTAGCAATTTCAATGATCAGTGCTTTTTGTCTTCTTTTCATAGACCACTATATCTGTTTTTTCTCGCATTGGTCTTTTGAACTGTTGGCAGTGGGTGATCCAGTGTGATGTAGACTTCATCATTTTCTATGATGCTTTATGGCTAATGTTTCCAGTGTTTGTCGGCTACTTCAGTATTGTAATGTTTGCACAATCTCCAGTGCAACAGTCTTGCCACGTTATTATCCCTTTCAGTATACAATCCTTGTGCCATTAGTATGTCACAACCAGCAACAAGGTGTGCAATTGTTTCCAATTCTGTTTTACAAAACCTACATTTGTCTGTTTCTCCCACATGTTCAGTGGACTTTGTAAACCATCATGCACAGTCCCCTATCTTGCGCCACCAGGATTAACCTTTCATCTTTTGGTTTGAATTCGCCTCTCCTTAACCATTCCTTTGTTTGATCCTGATCTACATGAGGTTGTTTCAGGAGTTTTCTATACTTGCAACTATATTTGTGCATTTTCTACATTTCTTGCCTTCTTAGCTGATCTTTCATCTTATATTCTTTCAATTTTTGGCACATTCAGTTGCTGCCAGATTTTTATCTACTTCTGGTTTGAGTTCCACTCCCACTTGACACAGATATGCTTCTGCTAGTCTAAAAAGGGAAGTCATCTTAGATTTATTCTCCTCATGTTTCAAAACTTTGACTGTGTTTGGGTCTTGTGAGGTCAGCAGATATGTGTGCAGTCCCATGATTGTAGATCTATACATGTAATCAATTTCAAGGAGGCCCATACCTCCTTCGGAACAGGGAATATATAATCTTGGTATGCAGTGATGTTTATAAATCATTTGATGAGCACAAAGCATCCTTATTGTTTTCCTGTCTAATTTGTCCAGCATGTTTTGGGGCCAGTCAGTCACTCCAGAACTGTAAGTTAGGACAGGAAGAGTAAATTGGTTTATAGCTTGAGCTTTGTTCCTAGATGTCAGTGCCATTTTCAGCATTAATTTGAGTCTTCTAAAATATTCCTACTGAGTTTTATTCGCATTTATTCATGTTTTATTGTTGGTCCTTCATCAGTTCCCAAATATTTACCAGTAAATATCCGCTGAAAAGTAGAACAAAGACCACCAGGAGTAAAAAGCAGACTGTAGCAAACAACCACCTTTAATAATCACTTTCATCCCAAAATTCTGAAGAAGTCTCTTTTGGGATGAAAGCGATTATTAAAGGTGGTTGTTCGCTAAAGTCTGCTTTTTACTTCTGGTGGTCTTTGTTCTACCTTTCAGCGGATATCTACTGGTATTTGTTTTATTTCTGCTTCATTGTATGGGGATACTTTCTGTTATAATTTCCAAATATTTATACACTCTCTCTTGCTCAAATTCTTTTATATCACATTCTTGTCCCAAATTGATGTTTTCTTGGTGCTGCAGTTTTCATAGGTTCATAGGTTCATAGGTTCATACTAGGCTATCTGCCCTAGGGCATTTATAAGCCTAGCCAGAATGTGTTTGGCTTTCGCCACCCATTTTAAATTTATTTTGCTATGCCCTTTTTCGAGGTTAGTATACTGTGCCTCTGTCTAACAGTGACACAGAAGTGATACCTGGGGTAAACCTACGATCTCCCATCCACTCATCAAGATTCCTCTTGAAGAGAGTCAACGAGGGACTCTGTCTAACCTGGACTGGGATTTTATTCCAGAGTGAAGGGAGCCTCTGGGTTATGAATCTGTCCCTCCAGGATGTCCTATTTATTTCAGTGCTGAGGTTCAAGTCTCTCGAGTGCGTAGCTCGATGGGATTTGGATTTTCTGAGGTGCAGCATGTCCATTAATTTCGGGTTGGACATGGCTTTATACGTCAGGCACAGATCGCCTCTGAACAGGCGGTATGCCACTGAGTAGAGCTGGAGTTTCTTTAACCGGGCAGCATATGGCATCTGTTTGAGCCCTTTGATCCTGTTGGTGAGGTACTTTTGGGGTCTTTCCAGTTGCTGCAGGTGTCTGGTAAGGTACATCCCAAAAGGGGCATTGTACTCAATTATGGGCCTGATGAGGGATGAGTAAAGAGGCACGATGACCTCCCTGATCTAGATGTGAATCCCTTCATGATTAGGTGGGCTATATAAAATGTTTTCTAACCACTTTGGCCACGTGGTTGTCAAATGAGAGATTGCTATCAACTTGGGTCCCCAGCTCCTAATTACTTCTTCTGTACTTAATGGATTACCACCTATGTGGTAATTTGTGGGCACTTTGTTTTTGCCAAAGGGATGACTATACACTTTTGGCATTTAGATTGAGGCCATGGCTCTGGCACCAGTTGTCTGTTTCTATGAGGCCCTTTTGGAGGATGCTTGTGTCGGCTGGAGAGTCGATTATGGCCCAGTTTGCAGTCATCTGCGAACTTGGTCAGCCACAGTCCTTCCGTGTTGGCCTGTACCTCCGAGAAATATATACCGAACAAGAGAGGTCCCAGGACTGAGCCTTGTGGGACACCACTTGTAACTGGTTTGGAGTCTGACATGGCTCCAGCAATTCTAACCATGTGGGTTCTGTCCTTGAGCCAGTTTGCAATCCATCTAGTGACATAGGGGTTTATATTTAAGCTGGTGAGCTTATCTATAATGCCCGAGTGGGGTATTGTATCGAAGGCTTTTGAGGTCCAGGTAGGCTGTGTGGACCACCTTCCCCTCGTCAATGGCCTTGGTGACTGTTTCAAAGAAATCAACCAGGTTTAAGAGGCAGGATCTGCCCTTAACAAAGCCGAACTGGGTAGGATCCAGTGTTTGTAGGTCCCCAATGTCTTTATTTATGAGGTCCATGATGATCCTTTCCATAGCTTTGCAGACCAAGCTAGTCAGGCTTATGGGGCGATAGTTTCCAGGATCCGTTGAGGCACCACCTTTATGGAGAGGGACCACTGTTGCTGTACACCACTCTTTGGACACATATCCTGTAGTAAGGCTGATATTGAACAGTAGTTTTATGTTTGGGTTTAGCTCTTCTTGGAGTTCATGTAGGAAGCAGCCCGGGACACCATCTGGTCCCATTGATGCTGTGTTTTTTGCTTTGGAGAGGGCGGCTCTTACCTGAGCATCTGAGATGTCAGGGGGGCAGCACTCTGCTGGGATAGATATTTGCCCTTTTGGTGGGGAGGGGGGGGAGAAGTTTGCGCTGAACCTGTCAGCTAGGATGTTGGCAATGTCTGTGAGTTCGGTGTATTTTTTGTCATTTTGGACTAATTCTGAGCATATCTGGGAATTACCACCCATGTTCCTAACATAACTAAAGAAAGCCTTGTGATTATCCTTAGTGTCCTGTGCAATTTTTCTCGAAGCTGGCCTTAGACAATTTTATGTGTGCCCGTAGTTTTTGCTAATACTGATCAGTGATGCCTTCCCTTTTTGGGATTTTGCTCTATCATTTAGTAGCTTCCTCCTTCTATTGTATTGTTTGTTTATGGCTGGGGTCCACCAGACAGGACGTCTGCCTTTGGAGGATTGGGTCTTGGTTTTATTTGGGATCGCATGATCCATGCATTCCTGAAGGTGTTCATAGAATGCGTTTATAAAGGATTCTGCGGTCTGGGCCGTATTTTCCACAGGCCCGGGGGCTTTGAAGGATTCCACCTCAGTTTTGAGGAGTGTGAAATTTGCTTTAGAGAAGTTTTTCACTGTTGTTTTCTGGGCAGGGGGTGGGGTCGGGATGTGAATATCCAGTGAGATTAGTTTATGGTCTGATCTTACCAGAGAGGGATACACTTCTGGTCTGGAGTATAGAGTCCCCATGTTGGTGATGATCAGATCCAGTATGTTTTCCCCTCTTGTGGGAGTGGTAACAAGTTGTTCCATAGCATTTGAGTTTATAAATTCTAGGAACCTTTGGGCTAGGGTGTTGGAGCTAGAGTAATGCTCCCAGTCTATGTTTGGGTAGTTGAAGTCGCCCAATATAATGGTGTTTGGAGAGACCTTCATATTTTCCAGTGTTCTCAGGAAGGCCGAGTGGGGTTCCTGGGTTTGGGAGGGTGGTCTGTAGCAGGCTATAAACTGGAAGGCAGTTTTACCCACTGTTAGTTGCACATGGATAGTCTCTGATGCTTCGTGCTTTGCCACCAACCTGGAGGTGTGGGTATCTTTGATGAATATCGATACTCCCCTCCTTTTGTGGTTCGGTCCAAGTTTTGGGGCGAAAAGCATGGTATGAGGTATAACCTGGTAGTGCTGGGGTGCTCTCAGGAGCCCTGAACCAGGTTTCTGTTGCTGCACAGATATCGATGTTCTCCATGCTAAGGAGAGTTTCGAGCGTGCATCTTGAGGTTTAGACTTCTGGCGTTGAGTAGCATTACTCTTAGTTTCTTATCCCTTGTGATACCTATGGAGGTGGGTTTGTCTTTTGAGCCTTGCCTAAAAAGGCACTATAGGGGTAGCAAGAGCCTTTGCCAATATCCGAAAGCCCAGGGGTGACAGGTGCAAGCCGTCCCTAGCGAAGCATCGTGGCTTGTCGAGCATATCATCCCAAGCTGACAGGCATTGGATCCCCTTTGAATGACACCAGTACTTAAGCCAGTTGTTGAAATTGATCATCTTGTCTTCATATTGTGGCATCATTCTTGGTGAGGGTAAGATGCTACTCAAGGTCAGGGTCATACCGGCCTGGGCTACATGCTCAGAGAGCTCCTTTATGTCTCTTTCATGTAGTCCAGGGAGGTACGTCTCAGGTCATTCACACCAGCATGGACAATGACTGAGTCATATTTGTACTTGCCTTGGAGTGACCTGAGTGCTTGTGTTATGTGGCGGATCCTAGCGCCCGACAGGCTGCTCACCGTGACCCTCTCCTTGTTCAGCCTGGTGAGTGGGACGTCAGTGTGCCTGACGATAGAGTCACCTATTACAAGTGTATCAGGTGTGTTGTTTAGTCTTAAGGGCTGTGACTGTTTGGCACACTGGCTTTGTGAGATATGTGTTGCACTGGGATATTCCAGGATGACTGTCTGTCACCGCTGCTCTTTTACCTTCCCCTTAACCCATTAAGCTGTCTGCTTATAAAAGAACTTGAGCAAGAGAGAGTGTATAAATATTTGGAAATTATAACAGAAAGTATCCCCAAAAGTGTGTTTTCCTGCTTTAAAGGTTGCTTTTGCAAATTTATCAAGACCAAATGACATTCTTATCTCATCTGAAAAAGTTTTGACTACTTGCAGTTGTGCTTTCAGTTCCAACTTCCTCATCTGATGAGCTATTCAGTTTTAAATCATCAACAAAGAGAAGATGGGAAGTCTTTATACTTTGTTGTTTTCTGGGAGCCAAGTTATAGCCATGACCTAATCTGTTAAGCAGACAGCTTAATGGGTTAAGGGGAAGGTAAAAGAGCAGCGGTGACAGAGAGTCATCCTGGAATATCCCTCTTTGGATTTTTTATTGCTGGAATAATAATTTGTCCTTTATCATCGCTTAACTGCATAATGGTTTGCCACTGTTTCATGGTCACTGTGATGTAATTTATCAGTTTAGGGTGTATCTTAGACATATTTAAGCATTTTTAAGCCCATAAATGTGGGATACTGTTGAATGCTTTTTTGTAGTCTATCTATGCCATACTTGGATTCTTCCCCCTTTTACAGTTCTCCAGTATGCCGACTCCTGAGATTTTGAATTCGAATTTCAGAACCGAAGTCTTCAATAAAGCTAAGTACCCCATTGGGGAAACATTGTCTTGCCTCAGACCGACGTCAGTAAAAGTTAATAATTGTATTTCTTGTGGGAAGCAAATACCTCATAAGGATTTTCATTCTTACTGTATTCCATGCCTAGACCCAGACCACAACGTCACTAGTTGTCATTTTTGTGCTAGATTTAACAAGCGCACTATTAAACGTCGGTTTGACTTTGCTCGTCATTACTTTGGCCGAAGGTTCAATTATACCATGCCGTCAGAACAACCAACGACCGGAATAGACAAAAAACGCAAAGACAAGGATAAGGACAGGCATCCGAGGTCCAAAACCGACGATGAAACCTCTTCTGGGCCAGTCGCTGGTTCGCCGGTTCTCAGTGAGGCGCTTTCGCAGCCCCTGACACCCGCTACCTCAGAGCCACAGGCTGCCTCCAACT
Organism: Protopterus annectens; assembly: GCF_019279795.1. Classification (NCBI taxonomy): domain Eukaryota; kingdom Metazoa; phylum Chordata; order Ceratodontiformes; family Protopteridae; genus Protopterus; species Protopterus annectens. Next base: position 1,372,988,900 of record NC_056741.1, on the reverse strand, counting down.
CCCATGTGGAGATGCCTAGGCCTCTGGAAACTCAAGGTATTGGGCCTACGGAAACTAACCCCTCAGATGGGTCCGGAGCCGCTGAGCAGGCATCAGCTTCTGAGGGTGTTTTCAGACCTTCACAGCTTACCATCAAAACAACAACCAAGTCTAAAACTCCATTAAAGACAAAGAAGCAAGTACAGCATTCACCTGGACAGGCCTCCATTCCTAAAAAACAGATGCTCAAAATGGCTGAAGACCTAATTACTCTGATCAGGGGTTCCCATCCCCCTCCTGATAAAAGGCCTAGGCAGGATACAGACTATGATTCCCCTGACAAGTTTCCATTCCTTCTGATTCCTCTTCAGAACAGGGATACTCTTTACCCCCCTATGAGGACTCTGATGCTGAAGAATCAATCCCTTCAGCCTCTCCTCCTGAGGATTACTCTTTTGGGGGAACTTTACATACCATGAGGGAGCATTTCCATTGGGAGAGCCAGGATTATTCAGAATCCAAGAAGAGGCTCAGAGACTTTCTTTTATTGCCTCAGCACAGGCCCCTTGCTATTCCGCCAGTGTTAGATATTGTGGATGATGTGTTCTCTGAATCCAGTTTAAATCCTGATTCTTTGCCCCCTGCTCCAGTCAAGCCAGACAGGTACTACAGAGTCCCTGACTCTCACAAATTTCTTTATAAAAACCCTGTTGCTGACCCAGAAACTATTTCCCAGGGTCCCAAAGGGGTAAAGGCTTCCATGGATAAAAATCCAGTTCCCTCTGACAGGGATTCTAGATCATTAGACAGATGGGGGAAGAAAGTTTACACTTCTGCAACTTTACAGTAAGGGCTTTAAATTGCCAGTTTCACATGCTTGAATACCAACAATATTTAATGTCTCTGTTAAAAAAGAAAATGCTTACAAGCTCAGAACATCCTGACTATAAGGAAATGCAGGATTTATTGCATGCAGCTGAACAAGTGGGAAAACATACTCTGCAATGTGGTTTTGATTCATTAGAGGCTTCTTGTAGAGCAGCAATTACAGGATCTGTGATTCGAAGGCATGCTTGGTTAAAAGAACAAGGTTTACCTGATCATGTTAAGGCAAAATTACTGGATGCTCCTTTACAGCAGGATATTTTATTTGGTGTTAAGGCAGAAGAGGTATTAAAGAAAATGGATGATAAGGCAAAATCTATGCAAACAGAGAAGGATTTCTTACATGTACAGCCACCTCGATTTAGCAGAAATTGGCCTTCAAAAAATTGGTCCTTTCCAGTGTCAGACAGACCATAAAGAGGCATTTACAGACGCCCAAGAGGCAGATCTCAGCCCCAAGGCTCTTACAGGCCACGACAGTGGGGTGCTTCAACCCCAAAAGGAGGGGAGGACAAGTCACAACCTTATAGGAAACAGTCCCAATGACTTCCCCCTTCAAATGCCAAGCACTTACCTTTTGGCAGCTCCCTTAGGGGGAAAACTAGCACTTTTTTCACAAAATTGGCATATAATCACCCAAGACAAATGGGTTCTGAATATTGTGTCGCAAGGTCACAGGTTCCACTTTCACACTCTACCAACGCCAAAAGGAATGCCAGACCTGCCACAAAATCAATGGGCAGAGGCACAAAAACAAATTACAGCCCTCATGGACATGAGAGCTATTCAAAAAGTGCCACAACAGGAACAAGGACAAGGATTTTACTTAAGACTTTTCCTGGTCCCCAGAAAGGACAAAGCCTGGAGACCTATACTGGACCTTTCTACTCTAAATACTTACCTGGATGTTCCAAAATTCAAAATGTTGACACTACAGCAGCTTCTTCCTATGCTGGGCAAGAAGGCTTGGCTTGTTACCTTGGACCTCAAAGAGGCATACCTGCATGTCCCTATCAGACAAAATTGCAGAAGATACCTCAGATTCATAGCTGGCTCAATGCATTACCAATTCTCTGCACTGCCCTGTGGCTTATCTACTGTGCCCAGGGTCTTCACAAAATGCCTGGCACCAGTAATTGCATTTTGCAGACAAAAAGGAATTCAAATATGTCCCTACTTGGACGACTGCCTTATTCAAGCAGAGAGCAAGGACATCCATCTAAAGCATTTGGCGTTTGTAAAAAGATTGCTAATTTGCCTAGGGTACACATTAAACGAAAAGAAGTCAAAACTAGTGCCCTCACAAGAGATAATATTCCTGGGTGCCAGCTTAAATACAACGGCCCAGATGGCTTATCTCACGCCAGACAAGCAAGGACAACTGACTCAGTACTTTAATTGATGGCAACAAAAACCCAACTCCCTGCAAGAAAAATTCTGCAGGCCTTGAGGTTCATGGCGTCCTGCATACTTCTAATACCATATGCCAGACTGCATATGAGGAAATTACAATGGTACCTAAAAAGTGTTTGGACTCAACACTGTCACAGTTTGGAAACAGTAATACCACTTATTCCCTGCCTACAACAGGAGTTTCGATGGTGGGAACAGGCATGTCACCACAACAAGGGACAGCCTTTCACTCTAGCCACAGCCAGGCAGACACTAACAACACTAACAACAAATGCTTTGGATTACGCCTGGGGAGCACACATGGCAGGAAAATGTATTCAGGGCAAGTGGGCCGCAGACCAAATGCATCTTCACATCAATCAAAAAGAGATGCTAGCTGTACAAAATGCCCTAACAGCTTTCAAGGACCTTCTGCATCCAGGACAACTATTAATAAAGACAGACAACACCACAGTTATGTGGTACATAAACAAGCAAGGGGGCACTTATTCTTATCCCCTCTGCAGACAAGCCATGACCTTGTGGAACACAGCTCTAACCTATCAAGTTCATCTGCAAGCACAGTTCCTGCCAGGAAAGAAAAATACTCTGGCAAACGACTTAAGCAGAAACATCCTGGATCCTCACGAGTGGAAATTAAATCCACAAGTATTCAGCATGATAACGAAAGAATGGGGGTGCCCAGACATAGATCTTTTTGCTTCCCCAATGAATTGCCAACTACAGAAATTCTGCACAAGGACTTACCACACACAAGCATGGAAAGTGGATGCTCTCTCATTCAGCTGGAAAAGCCTAAAAGTTTATGCCTTCCCACCACTGCCTCTCCTTTCAAAGATACCCTAAAAGCCAGGCAAGAAAAGCCACAGATGATCCTGATTGCCCCAGACTGGCCACACCAGCACTGGTACCCAATCTTAAAGAACTTAGCTCAAGGCCCACCATGGATTTTACCTCAAATTCCTCATCTTCTGACTCAACAAAACAATCAGATCCTGCACAGCCAGCTCAAAACCTTAAACCTGGCTGCATGGCAGATTCCTTAGTCAAGCAGACAACACCTCTCTCTAAAGCTGTTATGGATGTCATTTTGGAGGCCAGGAGGCCTAGCACCAGGAAATCCTATTCAGAAAAGTGGATGAGATTCTATGCCTGGAACCAGGCTGAAAGCTTGGACTCTCTTGTTCCAAATATTCCTCAGATATTACAATACTTAACTGAGATGCTGGACAAAGGCCTATCCTTTTCATTCATTAAGATCCATGCCTCTGCCATCTTGGCTCATTACAACACAGATCCTCCTATTTTCTCAAATCCATTGCTAAAACAGTACCTCAGAGGGGCTAAAAACATAAGACCGCCCCAAAGAGCACCAACACCAACTCGGGACCTCAATTTTGTCTTGGAAAAACTTACTCTACCTCCTTTTGAGCCAGCCAGTTCAGCAGAATTAAAATATGTGTCATGGAAAACGGCTCTGCTTCTGGCAATAACCTCAGCACGAAGAGTCTCAGAGTTACAGGCACTAATGGCAGTGGAGCCTTTCATCATTTTTCACCAAGACAGGGTTTCTTTAAGAACAAACCCTTCATTTATGCCAAACGTGGTATCCAGTGTGGCACTTAACCAAACTATTCACTTGCCAACTTTTTCTCCAAATCCCCAGAATAAAGGGAAGAGACTTCTGCATTCATTGGACATACACAAGCAGTAACGTTTCTACTTGGACAAAACAAAAGCTTTCAGGAAAACTGAGCAATTGTTTGTAGCATATGCTGCAGGATCACAGGGAAAGGCTATTTCAAAGTAGACCATTTAAAAGTGGATAGGACACTGTATAGGTTTCTGCTACACACAGCATGGGAAAACTGTACCTAGCAACATTAGGCCACATTCCACCAGGGCAACAGCCACTTCAACTGCCTACCTTAGAGGAGTACCTACCAAAGATATCTTGGAAGCTGCAACTTGGAGTTCAGTGCACACCTTTACCAAACATTATCACTTGCCTCTTTATTCTAAAACCAGAGCTGGCTTTGCCACTGCAGTGCTGCAGGGTCTCATAGCCACCCCAAATCCTCTATAGAACCAGCCACCCAACCTCAGCTTTGGGATTCAACCCAAGTGTAATGACTGCAGCAGTGAAACACGATGAACATAGTACAGTTTTGTACCTACCATAAATGTAGATGTTCGAGTGTCTTCACTGCTGCATTCCAGGTTACCCTCCCTCCATCCCCTCTTTCTTAGCTGGGACTTATCTATACTTTTGTACCCTATACTACCTATGTGGTGTATTTGCTGGTAACTGAAGATTTTGGTTTTACTTTTTATGTATGTTTTATTAGCAATATATATTGCCTACCTATTTGGGGGCACCTGACATCTAGGGCAAGAAAAACTGAAGAAAATGGCATTGACTGCATCTTATATACCCCTGGCACACTGACGTCAGGGAAGAAGCGACAGCAACCGACGCCAGACCAAGACTTCGGAACTCTGGCCGACTGCGAGACCGCCTGACGGCAGGATAACCCAAGTGTAATGACTGCAGCAGTGAAGACACTCGAACATCTACATTTATGGTAGGTGCAAAACTGTACTTTTTTCCGCCTGTACTGATATTTTTAGTTTATTATTATTGATAGTACATGATAATTCCTGATGCGTTATAATACTGTGCATTGTTTTTATCACGTCTGTCTTTCTGAGTATATTTGTTGATCTGTTCTCTCTTCTATATTCTTTTAACAGTGACACTTCTTGTCTTAATTGTTCATTAGTTTTCTCTATTCAATATTTCCATGATGGCATCTGATTTTTCCCCGTCCTTTCCCTTACTACCCTGTGTTCTTGTGGTAGGACTTTATTTGTTATTAATTTGGCTGCACAGTAATGTATTCTATTTACTTCTGTTATATTGCATGAATCTCTATGGACAATCCTGTTTACTGTGTTCATTTGTTTTATCAAACTTCTAACTTTTGGGGTTTTATTGATCTTCTGCAGTCTATTTCTTCATTGATCTTAGTATTTCTATCCATCTCTGTTGTATCAAGTAACTCTTCTCTTAGATCATTTTCTTCTAAACTGAGGGCAGTTTGTGTGCCATTTCCTGTAGGCATTCTATAGAAAGTTCCAGAGCTTCTTCCTGTGCCACGTTCTCTTCAATTTCACCCTGTGTCATCCGTTGCTCTTTCATATGGGAACTCACTGACCTATCACTCCATGCCATTGACTGTGTCAGAGTTGCCACAGTTTCCTGTTCTTTACCAAGCTGTATAGCTCTAACTGAACCTTTGTACTTGTTTCTTGTGGGAGGCTCCAAAGTATCTTCATATGTCAACTGATTAGGTGATGTTCTTCGTTCCCCATTGCTGCAGTCCTTACTATTGGGTATAGTCCGCGTCCAGTCGGCCCGAATACCAGAGTATAAGGCTGACGTCGGTCAGGCGCATTAGACTGGCGTCATGCGTCAGGGTACTAATGCGCATGACCGGCGTCATATCAGTCTTTTTGCCGCATGGTCCGATGCAGAAGCAGTTTTGCGAGTGCAGGTTGGCGTTCTGAAATATTTCGGGAGTTTCAGACCGAAACAGAGTTGGCTAAGTACCCGTGGGGAACATTTTGGTTTTTCTTGCCTCAGTATTTAACGGATGTCAGAAAAAGTGAATAACTGTATTTCTTGTGGGAAACAGATACCTCATAGGGATTACCATACCTTGTGTATACCTTGTTTAGGGCCTGAGCACGGCGTTGTTGGTTGCCGCTCTTGTGCTAGGTTTAACAAACGCACTATTAAGAGGAGGTTAGACTGTGCCAGGTTAGTGTTTGGGAAGCGTTGGAATTATAAAATGCCGTCGGATGCTCCGGCCGCTTCCAAGAAGCGCAAGGATAAAACAGCGAAGCCTAGGGTTGATGAACCGGCAGTCCCGGACGTCGGTTCTTTAGAAACTCGGTGGAGCCTGAGGTTTTGCCAGGAGTTTCCATGGAGTCTCAGGCAGAAACTTTACTGTTACAGGATGTGCCTTCTCAGGAGGTAGGCCAGGCTGAGGGAGCTTCTCAGGTAACTGTTCTTCCCTCTCTTCCCAAGGTAGTTAGAGCCTCTCCTTCTGTTGCCAAAACTTCTTTGAGAGGTAGGCCAAGTTCAGCTTCAGTGGGGACTTCTCCTACCATTTCGGGTTCTGTACCTAAGAAACATATGCTTAAAATGGCAGAAGATTTGATTACTATGATTAGAGGTTCTATGCCCCCTCCTGATAAGAGGCCTAGGGTGGAACAGGAGTTTGATAGTTTTGAACAGTGTTCAGAGGCTTCAGAGTCTTCTGCGGAAGACTTGCAGGAGTATCCTACTTATTCTGATTCTGATGTGGATGATTCCACTCCTACAGCTTCTCCTCCTGAGGATTTCTCATTTTCAGAGACTCTGCATTCCATGAGGGAGCACTTTAAATGGGAAGGCCAGGATTACTCTGATTCAGGAAAAGGCTTAGGAATTCTTGTTTTTACCCCAGCATAGGCCCTTAGCTATTCCTCCTGTATTGAATGTGGTGGAAGATGTTTTTGCAGAGGCTTCCCTGAACCCTGACTCTTTGCCTCCTGCTCCTGTTAAACCTGATAGGTATTATAGGGTGCCCAAGCTCATAAGTATTTGTTTAAGAGTCCTAGGGCGGACCCAGAAACTGTTTCTCAGGGGCCTAAAGGTGTTAAGGCTTCTGTGGTTAAAAATCCTGTTCCCACTGATAAAGAGGCAAGGGCTTTGGATAGGTGGGGAAAGAAAGTGTATACTTCTTCCACTCTAGCCATGAGAGCGTTGAATTGTCAGTTTCACATGCTAAAATATCAGAATTATCTCCTTTCACAATTGAAATCTAAGGTGGATGCTTTGGCGGAAGGTATTGAGTGTAAAGAGTTGCTGGATTTGGTTCATGTGTCTGAACAAGTGGGTAAGCATTCTTTGCAATGTGGTTTTGATGCTGTACAGGCCTCCTCGAGGGTGGCTGCCACTAGTTCTGTTCTTCGCAGGCATGCCTGGTTGAGGGATCAGAATTTAGCTGAGCATGTTAAGACAAGGATTTTGGATGCTCCTTTACAGTCTGATGTGTTGTTTGGATCACCTGTGGAAGCAGTTTTAAAGAAAATGGAGGACAAAGCTAAGTCTATGCAAACTGTTAAAGATTTTTGCAGGTGCAGCCACCAGTTTAGTAGAAATTGGCCTGCTAAGGGGGACATATCCTGCTTATGATTCCCAGTCTAGGGTAGGTCTAGACGTGGTAGGGGCAGGGCTCAAGGTTCTTTTAGGCCTAGAACAGGAGTTCACCTGCTCAGACTTCTGGTGAGGGCAGGGGCCAGTCCTTTCGTAAACAGACCCAATGACCTGCCTTTTCAGCTGCGGTAGATTCTCGTCTGGCAGCTCCTTTGGGAGGAAGACTGTCTCTTTTCAAAGAAAATTGGGATTTAATTACTCAAGACAAATGGGTGTTGGATATCATTCACCACGGTTACAGATTTTATTTCCATACAATGCCCCTTTCAAAGGCATGCCAGACGTTCCTCCTCCACAAAGAAAAGAGGCTCACAAGCAAGTTTCTCAGTTACTCCAGATGGGGCCATTCAGCCAGTCCCTGTATCAGAAAGGGGCCTAGGATTTTATTCTCGCCTGTTCCTAGTACCAAAGAAGGGGAACACGTGGAGACCAATTTTGGATTTATCTCTCCTCAACACTTATCTGGACATTCCCAAGTTCAAGATGTTGACGTTACAACAGCTGTTACCTCTGCTGGGCAAAGATCACTGGATGGTAACTTTAGATCTCAAGGAAGCTTACCTTCATGTGCCTATAAGGCTAAGTTGCAGGAAGTATCTGCGGTTTCGAGCTGGAAATTCTCATTATCAGTTCTCTGCATTGCCCTTTGGCTTATCTACTGCCCAGAGTATTCACAAAGGTTCTGGCTCCAGTGATAGCTTACTTCAGGCTTCAAGGAATTCAAATCTATCCTTACTTGGACGACTGCCTGATTCTGGCTCTAGAAAAAGAAGACCTTCTACAGCATCTGGAATATGTTATAGCAGTGCTAAGATGCCTAGGGTATTCTGTGAACGAAATAAAGTCCAGTCTAGTACCCTCTCAAGACATGTGCTTTCTGGGTGTGAGACTGAATACAGCAGCCCAGATGGCCTTTTTAACCCCGGACAAACAAAAGAGTTTATCACTTTACTTCCATCAACTATCTCATCAGTCCGTGCTGACTGCAAGGACAGTCCTTCAAGTATTAGGGTTCATGGCATCTTGTATTCTGGTGCTTCCCAATGCCAAACTGCATATGAGGAAGCTACAATGGTATCTCAAAAATGTATGGACACAGCACTGCCAGGATTTGGACACTGTCATTCAAATAATACCTTGCCTTCAAAAGAATTTTGTGGTGGGCTCAGGAATGTCACCTAAACAAGGGACTCTCTGTGACCCGGCCAGAGGCGAGTCAGATTTTAACGACAGATGCCTCGGACATTGCTTGGGGAGCTCATCTAAATGGAAAGTGGATACAAGACAAGTGGCCTGCCAGACTACAGCATCTACATATCAACATGAAGGAGATGTTAGCAGTCCAGTTTGCATTAGTGGCTTTCAAGGAGTTACTTCTTCCAGGGCAGGTGTTGATTCTAACAGACAACACAACTGTCATGTGGTACATCAACAAGCAGGGAACACATTCTTATCCTCTATGCAGGCAAGCAATGATTTTATGGGAGACTGCTAAGCTTGCAACTAACTCTTCAGGCAAGGTTTCTGCCGAGCACAGAACTCCTTAGCAGATGTGTTAAGCAGACAAATCATGGATCCCCACGAGTGGAAACTGGATCTTCATGTATTTCAAAATTGACAGTGTCATGGGGAACTCCAGACATAGATCTGTTCGCTTCTCCACTAAACCACCAGCTGCCACAGTATTGCACAAAGGGGTTTCATCACACAGCTTGGAAAGTGGATGCTCTGTCTTTCAGTTGGAAAAACCTTCATGTGTATGCCTTTCCTCCTCTGCCTCTTCTCCCAAAGGTACTATTAAAGGTCAGACAAGACAGGCCAAGGATGATTTTGATAGCTCCAGATTGGCCTCGGCAACACTGGTACCCACTACTACGGAGTCTGGTAAGGAAGCCTCCATGGCCTTTACCTCTGATTCCTCATCTGTTATCTCAGAAGGATGGTCATCTGCTCAATGTCAAGCTTCACTCTCTTCATCTAACAGCCTGGCATATTCTGTGTTGAAACACAGCAGGTCTCAACTTCCTCAACAAGTTTTAAATGTGATTATGGAAGCTAGAAGACCTAGTACAAGGAAAGTGTCAGACAAATGGAAGAGATTTTTATTTTGGAGTACAGCAAAGAATTTGCAGGTTTCTGAGCCTAATTTGAGTTTGGCTCTTCAATATCTTACTGAGTTATTGGACAAAGGTTTGTCCTTCTCTTCCATTAAGATTCATGCTGCAGCAATTTCAGCTCACTATGATTGTGACCCACCATTGTTTTCATATCCTTTGTTCAAGCAGTTTCTTAGAGGGCAAAGAATATCAGACCCCCAAGAGCTCCTACTCCTGCCTGGGATCTCAATTTTGTGTTGGAAAAACTTACTCTACAACCTTTTGAGCCTGCGGCTACTGCTGAATTGAAATACTTGTCATGGAAGACTGCTTTTCTGTTGGCTATTACTTCTGCAAGAAGGGTGTCTGAGTTGCAGGCCCTTATGGCAGTAGAGCCATTTTTGATTTTCCATAAGGATAGGGTATCATTACGTACTAATCCTTCCTTTATGCCTAAGGTGGTTTCTAGTGTGGCTTTAAACCAAACTATTCATTTGCCTACTTTTTATGCAGACCCCCAAAATAAAGGGGAAAAGATTTTGCACACTTTAGATGTACACAGGCAATTGCGTTACAGTTGTTTGTTTCTTTTGCTTTGAGTTCACAGGGCAAGCCTGTGTCAAAACAAACTATTTCTAGGTGGATTGGTTTTTGCATTGCATTTTGTTATTCCCATCATGGCAAGGAGATTCCAGCTGGGATTAGGCCTCATTCCACTAGGGCTACTGCCACTTCAACTGCATTTCTAAGGGGGGTGGCAACTAAGGATATTTTAGAAGCAGCTACTTGGAGTTCAGTGCATACTTTCTCTAAGCATTATCACCTTCCTATCTACTCTAAGTCTAGGGCTGGTTTTGCCACAGCTGTTTTGCAAGGCATGTTGTCAGCTCCTGCTTCTTTATGATTTGCCAGCCTCCCTTACCTCTGCTTTGGGATTCTACCCAATAGTAAGGACTGCAGCAATGGGGAACGAAGAACATAGTACAGTTTTGTACCTACCATAAATGTAGATGTTCGAGGATCCCCATTGCTGCAGTCCAATTTACCCTCCCTCCTTCCCTCTGTGTTTAGGGGTGGTTGTGTAGGTGAGGTTACATGCTTATATTTTGTATATATTCTTGTATATATTGTACATATTTTTGGTGCAGGTATTTTGGGCCTTGTCTTTTTAGGGTCTTCTGACATCTGGGGCAAGAAAAGACTGAGGATATGGCGTCGGTCATGCGCATTAGTACCCTGACGTACTGGCGTCAGTCTAATGCGCTCTGACCGACGTCAGCCTTATACTCTGGTATTCGGGCCGACTGGACGCGGACTATACCCAATAGTAAGGACTGCAGCAATGGGGATCCTCGAACATCTACATTTATGGTAGGTACAAAACTGTACTTTTTTTGCTCCAGTGGTTTCTCATTAATTTGGGTGTCCATTGCTCTACCCTGATGTTTTTCATGTTTCACTGTTGCAGTCATTACATTTGGGTTATCTGCCTGCAGGTAGCCCTCAGCCGGCCTGAATATCAAAGTCTTGGATTCCTGCGTCGGATGCTGTCTCTTCTTCCATGATGTAAGTTCATCAGGGGTATAAAACATGCAGCCGATGCCATTACATCAGTCTTTCTTGCTGCGTGGTGCCAGAAGCAGAAGCAGATTGCAAGTGCTGGATGGCTGACTCCTGAAATTTTCGTTTTCGAGTTTCAGAACTGAAGTCTTCAAAAAAGCTAAGTACCTCATTGGGGATCCTTTTTCTTGCTCCTAACCAATGTCAGTGAAAGTTAACAATTGTATTACTTATGGAAAGCAAATACCTCATAAAGATTTTCATTCGTACTGCATTCCTTGCTTAGGCCCAGACCACGATATCCTTCGCTGTCGGTTTTGTGCCTTATTCAACCCCCGGACTATTCGTTGTCAGTTTCTTTTTGCAGCAAATTATTTCTGTACTCAGTTTAACTATCCAGAAATGGCTTCAGTAAGCCATCCGACTACCGACATTCTGAAAAAACGTAAAGATAAAGACAGAGACAGACCGCATAGATCCAAAGCTGCCGACAACACTTACGTTAAGCTAGTCGCCTGTTTTCTGGTACTCAGCGAGGCGCTTTCACAGCCCCTGATACCCGCTACTTCAGATTCACAGGCCTCTACTGAGACCCATTCGGAGTCCGGTATGCCGTGAGATGCTTCTTCGACTATGGAACCTACGGATGTCTCTACCTTGGATGGGTCCAGAGCCACTGTGCAGGCACTGGCTTCTGAGGGTGTATTCAGGCCTACTGACTTGCATTTCAAACTGATGCCATCTTCTTCTTCAAAGCCTAAAACTCGACCCATGCCTAGAAAACCAACATCCAAACCACATGGTCAGGCCCATATGCCTAAAAACAAATGATAAGAATGGCTGAAGACCTTACTACTTTAATTAGGGGAAGCCAGCCTTCTCCCTCTATGAGACCTAGAACTGATTTTCCTTCTGATTCTTCTTATCAGGATTCTGAAATTTCTGTTTCTTCTGATTACCAGGATTTGCCCTTATCTACCTATGAGGATTCTGATTCCATTCCCTCTGCTTCCCCTCCAGAAGATTTTTCTTTTGGTGAAACCTTGCACACTCTTAGGGAGCATTTCCGCTGGGAAAGCCAGGATTACTCTGACTCCAAAAAGAGGCTAAGGGAATTCTTACTCCTCCCTCAACACAGGCCTTTAGCTATCCCTCCAGTCCTGGACATTGTACATGATGCCTTCTTCGTATCTAGCTTGGCCCCTGACACATTACCTCCAGCTCCCAGGAATCCATAGAGGTACTACAGAGTACCTGAATCTCACAAGTTCCTCTTCAAGAATCCTACTGCGGACCCAGAGACCATTTCCCAAGGACCTAAAGGCATTAAGGCTACTACTGCCAAAAACTCTACCCCTTCTGATAGAGATTCCAGGGCCTTGGACAGATGGGGTAAGAAGGTATACACTTCTGCTACTTTGGCCATTAGGGCCTTAAACTGCCAGTTTTATGTTAAAGTATCAGCAGCATATTATGGGACTACTTAAACAGAAAATGATTTTGATTCTTGACTGTGCTGAAAATAAAGAATTACAGGATTTAATGCATTCTGCTGAACAAGTTGGTAAACATACTTTGCAATGTAGTTTTGACTCTTTAGAAGCATCTTGCAGGGATGCTGTCACTGGGTCTGTGCTTAGAAGGCATGTTTTGCTTAAGGGGCAGAATTTGCCAGATCATGTTAAAGCTAAATTACTGGATGCTCCTTTACACCAAGACCGCCTGTTTGGCAACAAAGCAGAATAATCCTTAAAAAGATGGAGGAAAAAGCTAAATTTATGCATACTGTTAAAGAATTCCTGCAAGTTCAGCCTCCCAGATTTAGCAGGCATTGGCCTTCTAAGAATTGGTCCTTTCCTGTCTCTTCCAAGCCTTCTCAGTCCAAACACAGGAACAGCAGACCACCTAGGCTACAGTCTCAAGGTACTCACAGGCTTAAGCAGTGGGGGACTACCACTTCCAAAGCTGGAAGTAGTAAGACTCCCCCCCCAATGGGAAATTGTCACAATGACTTAACCTTAAACCTTCCAAGCCCTGCTCAACTGCCTGCTCCCTTAGGGGGAAAGATCGCCCTGCATGCAAAAAACTGGGAACTGATTACCCAGGACAAATGGGTTTTAAATATAGTTTTCCAAGGATACAGATTCCACTTCCACACCTTACCAACCCCAAACGGTTGGCCAGACCTACCCCCAAATCAGTGGGTAGAGGCTCAACAACAGGTTCTTTCTCTTCTAAGTATCAGGGCTATTCAGCCTGTCCCAGCAGAAGAAAGGGGACAAGGTTTTTACTCAAGACTTTTCCTGATACCTAGAAAAGACAGCTCCTGGTGTCCTATCCTGGACCTCTCTATTCTAAACACCTTTTTGGTAATTCCAAAATTCAAAATGCTAACACTTCAACACCTGCTTCCTATCTAGTTAAAGATGCCTGGTTGGCAACCTTAGACTTAAAGGAAGCTTACCTGCACATTCCAATAAGGGAATCTTGCAAGAAATACCTACACTTCAAAACAGGCTCCATGCACTATCAGTTCTCTGCACTTCCCTTTGGCTTATCGACTTTGCCCAGGGTATTCACAAAGTGTCTAGCTCCAGTAATTGCATTTTGCAGGCAAAGAAATATTCAAATATACCTATATCTGGATGATTGTCTAATTCAGGCAGAAAGCCAGGACATGCTACTAAAACATCTGGCATTTGTAAAGAAACTTCTAACCTCACTGGGGTACACTACAAATGAAAATAAATCTCATCTAGTACACTGCCAACAAATTGTATCCCTGGGAGTAAGCTTGAACACAACTTCCCAGATGGCTTACCTCACACCAGAGAAACAAGTTTATTTGACAGCCTACTTCAGACTACTGGCCACAAAGACCCAGCTATCTGAAAAGGAAATCCTGCAAACCCTACTAATTCCATATGCAAGACTGCATATGAGGAAACTACAATGGTATCTAAAAAGCCTATGGTGTCAACATTCTCAGGACCTGGAATCAATGATTCCTATCATTCCTTGCATAAAGACAGAGTTCTGTTGGTGGGCAGAGGCCTGCTACCACAACAAGGGGCTCCCATTCACTCTGCCCAATGCCACCCAAACCCTAACAACAGACGCATCAGACTATGCATGGGGGGCTCACTTGACAGGGCAGTGCATTCAGGGTAAATGGAACCCGAGTCAGATGCACCTGCACATCAATCAAAAAAATGTTAGCTGTACAGAATTCCCTGACAGCCTTCAAGGACCACATTCTTCCAGGACAATTATTGGTAAAGACAGACAACACTACTGTTATGTGGTACATAAACAAGCAGGGGGGAACCCACTCGTACCCCCTCTGCAGACTAGCCATGGCTCTGTGGAACACAGCCTTGAGCTACCAAGTGCACCTACAAGCTCAATTCCTGCCAGGCAAGCTAAATTCACTGGCAGAAGACCTAAGCAGAAATCTCATGGACCCACACAAGTGGAAACTGGAACCAAAGATATTCAGCCTTTTGATAAACAAATGGGGGAATCCAGAGATAGACCTGTTTGCCTACCCTCAGAACTTCCACTTGGACAAATTCTGCACAAGGACTTCCCACAGTCAAGCTTGGAAAGTGGATGCCTTGACATTAACCTGGGAAAGCCTCTCAGTTTATGCCTTTCCCCCTCTGCCTCTCCTCTCGAAAGTTCTGCTAAAGATCAAATAAGACTAACCAAAGACAATACTGATTGCACCAGACTGGCCACGCCAACACTAGCACCCCCTCTTGCGCAGTATGTCACAGCTGGAACCATGGCACCTGCCTCAGACTTCTTCCCTGCTGTCCCAGCAGAAGGGCCAGATTTTGCAGCCTCAACTTCAAACCCTGAACCTTGCAGCCTGGCTAATTCCTTGAGCTCTCCCCTAGCATCCCTCAGTAAGCAGGTACTGGATGTCATTCTGGAGGCGAGGAGGCCTAGAACTAGAAAATCCTATACTGAAAAGTGGAAAAGATACTGTTCCTAGAGCCAGACTCAGGGGATGGGCACAACGGTGCCCAGCTTACCGCATATTCTTCAGTACTTAACAGAAATGCTCTACATGGGCCTTTCCTTATTGTCAATTAAAATTCATGCGTCTGCCATTTCAGCTCATTATAATACTGAACCACCCCTCTTCTCTCACCCCCTGCTAAAGCAATTCCTCAGAGGGGCCAAGAGTTTAAGACCACCCAGGAGAGCCCCTACTCCGGCCTGGGACCTTAACTTTGTATTGGAAAAGCTCACTCTACCTCCTTTTGAGCCAGATGGAACTGCAGAGTTGAAATTCCTTTCTTGGAAAACAGCCTTCCTTCTAGCCATCACTTCAGCAAGAAGAGTCTCTGAATTACAGGCCCTCATGGCAGTGGAGACATTCATCATCCTCCATGCAGACAGGGTGTCCCTCAGGACCTATCCTTCCTTTATGCCCAAGGTGGTGTCTAGTGTGGCCCTTAATCAGTCCATTCATTTGCCTACTTTTTTCCCCAAGTCTACAAAACAAAGGAGAACGAATACTGCACTCTTTGGACATGCACAGGCAACTTAGATTTTATTTGGACAGGACTAAGCCTCTCAGAAAATCTGAACAGCTGCTAGTGGGCTTTGCTGCAGGGGCAGAGGGGAAGACCATTTCAAAGCAAACCATTTCTAAGTGGATAGTAAGCACCATGGAAAACCTACCCCACAGGGGATAAGATCACACTCCACCAGGCTGCATCTACCTCTACAGCCTTTCTCAGAGGTGTCGCTACCAGGGACATCTTAGAAGCTGCTATCCTGAGCTCTGTATTTGCCTTCACCAAGCATTACCACATGCCTTTTTTTTCTAAATCCAGAGCTGGTTTTGCCACTGCAGTTTTGCAGGGCTTAATAGCTGGGCCTAATACACTCTAACTTCCTCCTCCCTTCCTTAGCTTTGTGAATCTACCCAAATGTAATGACTGCAACAGTGAAACATGAAGAACATAGTACAGTTGTGTACACTTACCATAAATGTAGATGTTCGAGTGTATTCACTGTTGAGGTCCTGGTTACCCTCCCTCCAGCCCCCTGACTTCTCTTGGCTATACTTTTTCTCTTGTTCAGTGTATTTTTGCTTTCTGGTGTATTTGCTTTTTGTTGGAGGTGTAACCTAACATATTATTGCTTTCCATTATGGGGACACCGACATCTGGGGCAAGAAAAACTGATGTAATGGTGTCGGCTGCATGTTTTATACCCCTGATGACCTGACATCATGGAAGAAGAGACAGCATCCGACGCAGGAATCCAAGACTTTGATATTCGCCAGCAGAGGGCTACCTACAGGCAGATAACCCAAATGTAATGACTGCAACAGTGAATACACTCGAACATCTACATTTATGGTAAGTGTACACAACTGTACTTTATGTTATTAACTGAGTTAAATTTTCTACACTAAATCCTTCACTTTGCAGGTAATCCATAACCTCACTTTCTGTTTCTTTAACTTCTCCATTACTAATCCTCTTTTCTACATTTCCTCTTTGTTTTCTTATTTTTGTATTGTCTTTGCCTATATTTCTCTTCAAATATCATTGGTGCTGCTCTTTTTGCATTAATTAGTTTTGTGTTGTCCTTTGCATAAATATTGCACCATATTAAATGTCTTTTTCTTTCCCATGTCCATATTTCTTCTTCAGATGTCTCCTACTCCTCTTGTTTCTTCTTTCTTTGGGGACGAGTTGTTCCCTCATGCTGTGATATGACCTGCGTTAGACTTTCTACACTGAATCCTTCACTTTGCAAAATTCCATAACTTCAGCTTCTCTTTTTTAACTTCTACTTGAGTAATTTTCAGTTCTACATTCCATCTTTGTGATCTTATTTTTTATTGTGAAAGCTTCCACATCTGGATGCCTTTGCCTATATTTCTCTTCAGATATCTTTGGGGCTGCCTTTTTTGTTGATTAATTTGGCTTTCTACTTTGCATAAATATTGCACCATATCAGATCTCTCTTTCTTTCCTACGTCGATATTTCTTTTTATACCCTTCAAACATCTCTAAATTATGTTCTTTAAATTTTTGTACTTCCTCAGTTTCTTCCTTTTCCAAATGGCACAATGTTTCTTGGTCTTTATAGTGTTTTTCACGGATCTGCTGTATTAATGAACACAAATTTTTATTTGGAAGCCTTTGACAGTTTTTCTTGTGGAAGTATTTTTCTTTTCTCTAATTTCTCTTTTAATCTTTTCGTATGTCTTTTGTCTGGAAATTCTGGGCTTCTTGCATTATAGTAACAATAGGTTCATAGGTTCATACTAGGCTATCTGCCCTAGGGCATTTATAAGCCTAGCCAGAGTTGTTTGGCTTTCGACACCCATTTTTAAATTAATTTTGCTATGCCCTTTTTCGAGGTTAGTATACAGTGCCTCTGTCTAACAGTGACACAGAAGTGATACCCGGGGTAAACCTACGATCTCCCATCCACTCATCAAGATTCCTCTTGAAGAGAGTCAATGAGGGACTCTGCCTAACCTGGACTGGGATTTTATTCCAGAGTGAAGGGAGCCTCTGGGTTATGAATCTGTCCCTCCAGCATGTCCTATTTATTTCAGTGCTGAGGTTCAAGTCTCTCGAGCGCGTAGCTCGATGGGATTTGGATTTTCTGAGGTGCAGCATGTCCATTAATTCCGGGTTGGACATGGCTTTATACGTTAGGCACAGATCACCTCTGAGCAGGCGGTATGCCACTGAATAGAGCTGGAGTTTCTTTAACCGGGCAGCATATGGCATCTGTTTGAGCCCTTTGATCCTCTTGGTGAGGTACTTTTGGGGTCTTTCCAGTCGCTGCAGGTGTCTGGTAAGGTACATCCCAAAAGGGAGAAACACTGGCAAAAGTACAACAGAACAAAACAAAGCCAGTGAGGGATGATGGAAACGCCAATAAATATCCACAGGCAGTAGTAGAAATAGTAGAAATACACAAGGCACCACAAATAAAACTCACGAGTTTATTAACGCAAAATCCTTTTTGATATAGCTCGTTTTCGTTACACAATGCAACTTCATCAGACAAAAAACAGGGAGGGGTCCCTGAGTATATATACACACATAATTGATGAATAATTAAGTAAATTGAAACCAATCAAGTTTTTTACAAAAGGACAAACAAAAATATATAATTTAAAATACTTTAAAAATATATTATATACATATATATATATATATGTTAAAAAATATTCCAAGACATAGAAAAAACTTTATAAGTTAATAATTCAATACAAAGAAATAAATGTAGCTTGTATAGTATATATAAAAAAACTAAAACAAGTTATATACTAATAGCCTTAAGCTTCAATAAAGGTTTAATAGAGATGTAATAAACTCGTGAGTTTTATTTGTGGTGCCTTGTGCATTTCTACTATTTCTACTACTGCCTGTGGATATTTATTGGCGTTTCCATCATCCCTCACTGGCTTTGTTTTGTTCTGTTGTACATCCCAAAAGGGGCATTGTACTCAATTATGGGCCTGATGAGGGATGAGTAAAGAGGCACGATGACCTCCCCTGATCTAGATTTGAATCCCTTCATGATTAGGTGGGCTATATAAAATGTTTTTCTAAAAACTTTGGCCACGTGGTTGTCAAATGAGAGATTGCTATCAACCTGGGTCCCCAGGTCCCTAATTACTTCTTCTGTACTTAATGGATTACCACCTATGTGGTAATTTGTGGGCACTTTGTTTTTGCCAAAGGGGATGACTATACACTTTTTGGCATTTAGCTTGAGGCCATGGCTCTGGCATCAGTTGTCTGTTTCTATGAGGCCCTTTTGGAGGATGCTTGTGTCGGCTAGAGAGTCGATTATGGCGCCCAGTTTGCAGTCATCTGCGAACTTGGTCAGCCACAGTCCTTCCGTGTTGGCCTGTACCCCCGAGAAATATATACCAAACAAGAGAGTTCCCAGGACTGAGCCTTGTGGGACGCCACTTGTAACTGGTTTGCAGTCTGACATGGCTCCAGCAATTCTAACCATGTGGGTTCTGTCCTTGAGCCAGTTTGCAACCCATCTAGTGACATAGGGGTTTATATTTAAGCTGGTGAGCTTATCTATAATGCCCGAGTGGGGTATTGTATCGAAGGCTTTTGCGAGGTCCAGGTAGGCTGTGTGGACCACCTTCCCCTCGTCAATGGCCTTGGTGACTGTTTCAAAGAAATCAACCAGGTTTAAGAGGTAGGATCTGCCCTTAACAAAGCCGAACTGGGTAGGATCCAGTGTCTGTAGGTCCCCAATATCTTTATTTATGAGGTCCATGATGATCCTTTCCATAGCTTTGTAGACCAAGCTAGCCAGGCTTATGGGGCAATAGTTTCCAGGATCCGTTGAGGCACCACCTTTGTGGAGAGGGACCACTGTTGCTGTACGCCACTCTTTGGGTACATATCCTGTAGTAAGGCTGAGATTGAACAGTAGTTTTATGTTTGGGTTTAGCTCTTCTTGGAGTTCATGTAGGTCCCATTGATGCTGTGTTTTTTGCTTTGGAGAGGGCAGCTCTTACCTGAGCATCTGAGATGTCAGGGGGGCAGCACTCTGCTGGGATAGATATTTGCTTTTTTGGTGGGGAGGGGGGGGAGAAGTTTGCTCTGAACCTGCCAGCTAGGATGTTGGCAATGTCTGTAGGTTCGGTGTATTTTTTGTCATTTTGGACTAATTCTGAGCATATCTTGGAATTCCCACCCAGGTTACTAACATAACTAAAGAAAGCCTTGTGATTATCCTTAGAGTCCTGTGCAATTTTTATCTTGAAGCTGGCCTTAGACGATTTTATGAGTGCCCGTAGTTTTATGCTAATACTGATCAGAGATGCCTTCCCTTTTTGGGATTTTGCTCTATCATGTAGTAGCTTCCTCCTTCTGTTGTATGGTTTGTTTATGGCTGGGGTCCACCAGACAGGATGTCTGCCTTTGGAGGATTGGGTCTTGGTTTTATTTGGGATTGCATGATCCATGCATTCCTGAAGGTGTTCATAGAATGCGTTTATAAAGGATTCTGTGGTCTGGGCCGTATTTTCCACAGGCCCGGGGGCTTTGAAGGATTACACTTCGGTTTTGAGGAGTGTGAAATGTGCTTTAGAGAAGTTTTTCACTGTGGTTTTCAGGGCAGGGGGTGGAGTCGGGATGTGAATATCCAGTGAGATTAGTTTATGGTGTGATCTTACCAGTGAGAGATACACTTCTGGTCTGGAGCATAGAGTCCCCATGTTGGTGATGATCAGGTCCAGTATATTTTCCCCTCTTGTGGGAGTGGTAACAAGTTGTTCCATAGCATTTGAGTTGATAAATTCTAGGAACCTTTGGGCTAGGGTGTTGGAGCTATAGTAATGCTCCCAGTCTATGTTTGGGTAGTTGAAGTCGCCCAATATAATGGTGTTTGGAGAGACCTTCATATTTTCCAGTGTTCTCAGGAAGGCCGAGTGGGGTTCCTGGGTTTGGGAGGGTGGTCTGTAGCAGGCTATAAACTGGAAGGCAGTTTTACCCACTGTTAGTTGCACATGGATAGTCTCTGATGCTTCGTGCTGTGCCACCAACCTGGAAGTGTGGGTATCTTTGACGAATATTGATACTCCCCCTCCTTTTGTGGTTCGGTCCAAGTTTTGGGGCCAAAAAGCATGGTATGAGGTATAACCTGGTAGTGCTGGGGTGCTCTCAGGACCCTTGAACCAGGTTTCTGTTACTGCACAGATATCGATGTTTTCCATGCTAAGGAGAGTTTCGAGTGCATGCATCTTGAGGTTTAGACTTCTGGCGTTGAGTAGCATTACTCTTACTTTCTTATCCCTTGTGATACCTATGGAGGTGGATATGTCTTTTGAGCCTTGCCTAAAAAAGGCACTATGGGGGTAGCAAGAGCCTTTGCCAAAATCCGAAAACCCAGGGGTGACAGGTGCAAGCCGTCCCTAGCGAAGCATCGTGGCTTGTCGAGCATGTCATCCCAGGCTGACAGGCATTGGATCCCCTTTGAATGACACCAATACTTAAGCCAATTGTTGAAATTGATCATCTTGTCTTCATATTGTGGCATCATTCTTGGTGAGGGTAAGATGCTACTCAAGGTCAGGGTCATACCGGCCTGGGCTACATGCTCAGAGAGCTCCTCTATGTCTCTTTTCATGTAGTCCAGGGAGGTACGTCTCAGGTCATTCACACCAGCATGGACAATGACTGAGTCATATTTGTATTGCCTTGGAGTGACCTGAGTGCTTGTGTTATTTGGCAGATCCTAGCGCCCGACAGGCAGCTCACCATGACCTTCTCCTTGTTCAGCCTGGTGAGCGGGATGTCAGTGTGCCTGATGATAGAGTCACCTATTACAAGTGTATCAGGTGTGTTGTTTAGCCTTAAGGGCTGTGACTGTTCGGCACACTGGCTTTGTGAGCTATGTGTTGCACGTGTTTTGTTTTGGGGTAGCGGTTGCTTGGGTGTCTGCTTTGGAGGTCTCTGCTGCTTAGGCAGATTTTTATTTAGAGCCTCGGTGTTTTGTGTGTTTATGTGTTTGGTTTGCTGTCATGGTAGGTCTATGTGAGACTGGAATTGTAGTGAGTGTGGTTTCCTTCTCCTCCTGACTGGTTTTGCCAGTACTGAGTTGAGAGAGCTTAGCCTCCAGTATGGCTATATGGTTGCATCTCTCACATGTGTTGGAATTTGTTGGGAGGAGGAGAGGGTTGTCTGTGTACATGAGGCAGTTGTAACATTGCCTCAAGATTCCCAGATTCACCAGCTGGACCGAGAGGAGATTGACAACTGACCTTTGGTCATGCTAGAATAGTATTGGGAATTACTTTATAATTGAAAAAAGGGCCAATGGGGAACAAGGTACTCAAGGGGAGTTTGTGAGGGTGTAGTGCTTTTAATTTTTTAGTGCTGACTTATATAATTGCTTTAGTGAGCAAGTGCCAGGTAACTTAAATGCAATGTGTTACAGGTAACTTAAATGCAAAAATGACAAACAGTAACTTTCTTTCAAGTGAAACAAGGAAATAAGTACAGTAAGCAATGCAGATATCACTAGGGATCCACAGAAGTGCTGAAAAGCCGTGTTTTAGGTGGAATTAGCATTTCAGGGAAATAACAAGCAAACAACAAGCATACAAACAAAGCTAGATTCAGCAGGCCTGGATCTAGTCTATTCTACAGCAAACAAGGTGTACCAATTTCAGTAAGAAACAGTTCAAATATGCAGGCACTATAAGCCTTTAACCAGAAATTCCCAGCTCAGAAGGGCAGAGTCCAGCCTCTCCTCCCACAAGAGTGCAGACCAAGAACCCTTTTAATGTAAAATAACTGGCCTGAAGCCCAAGTGCTTAAACCAGAATTAATACACTTTTAGAATAACAGACACTGAGCCCTCAATCAGCAGTTCCCAACTTAGAAGGATGTAAGCTACCTGTTCTGCCACTACAGTGCAGACCACAAACCTTCTTAATGTAAAACAACTGGTCTGAAGCCCAAGTGCTTAAACTAAAAGGCTTAGAATGAGTTACACCAAGCAGTAATAAATACAATTGAGTACTTTTAAGATGACGCAAAAGCAAAATAAAGTAGGAAGAAACACAAATACAGTAAAAGCAGATAATTTTTTTTTTTTTTTTTTTTTGAGTGAGCAAATGAGATGGGCCCAGGTGTTACAGGACAGAAACAAGTGCAAATGCAGGCCTTCAAATCAGAAAGATGAGAGAGATGGAAGACCACCCAAACGGCCAATAACTACAAATTCTCGGCCAGAACCACTTCTTATGTGGTAGACAGGTTACCTAGTGCTTACCACTCCCACTGATAAGCTAGAAGGCTTCCCTCCAACACAGAAAGGCTTGGGGGCTCAGAAGCTTACAAATAGTCCTGGATACAGCAAATCTGTATCTGGAACACTAATTACAGGAAAGGTAGGAAACAGGCTTACAATTTTTTTTTTTTCAGAAAAGTAGCAAAAACAGTAGTAAAAACAATTCACATGCAGTGCAAGCTGGCACACTTGAGTATGTACCAATATTAGTCCACACACAGTTTGAAAAAATGTAATTAAATTAAAAAGGACTAAAAGCAAGTGCAGAAAGGGTTTATTAGGTAGAATGCGGTAAAGAGATGGGACTGGGGGAGTGTCCTAGATCAAATCTACAGTGGGGCGGGCACTGCACAAGCCACCAAATTTAAACTACAACCAAGAACAGGGAGGGGGGGGGTGAGAAAAAGTTTCAACAGAGATGTGAGGAATCAAAGTGCAAATTATAAAACCAAAAAAATATATACTGATCTCTGTATATTTGCAGAACAGTAAGACAACAGATATCTAAGCAACAATTTAGCTCTATAATACAGAATAATACAGAAAAATATACTCAGCTCTATATATTTGCAGATAGTCTTGTAAGGCTGTCTCTCAACACACAGGTTCCACTTTAAATCTACATAATTTCTTTCTTATCCTCCATAGTCCACTGTATCGTCTATATGGCTCTTTTTTGATCTGTCAGTTTTTGTGTTTTTTGTGAACTGCTACTTCCTTCTACAACGGGAGGACATCTTCCCCCTGGTCCTGGCCTAGCCCTATTATAGGAATATTTCCATTATGAGTATTCTACACTGTCATTTTTTCTAGTCCTGGTACCAGTTCGCCTACCAGGATTGGACACTTTTTTATCCTGGGACTTGTGCACCCAGCTATCTTTTTTATTTTTTAACCTACTTCTTTCCATGATATATGTTATATAAAATACAGTCTGTATATCAGTGTCGTCTTGGTGAGATTTTGTGAAAAACAGGGTGCACTTCATGAAGGTACTCACCAAGGCTTGAGGATGAATTCAGTTCTAGCACTACTTCTCTCCTTTTGCTGATTTTTATGATCTCTCCATTTGGGCCCCATATCATCTCTCCAGTCAGACCCCTATCATGTCTCCATTTGGACCCCAGATGTGCAAGTTTCTCAATGTGCCTGAGTGGGTGATTGTTTCAGAAGCTTTGGCTAAGTCAACATAGGCTGTATGTAGTGTTTTGCCTTCATCCAGGGTGTGATGATATGAGGTAGTGCCATCTTGCCTATGGAGAGTAGGTCATGTATGTGCAACATATGCCAGTATAGCTGTCTGGAGTTTTGTAAAGAATTTTATGCCATCTGACTATCATATTGATTTGTACAGGTGCTTGTGTTAAAAATGTATTTGTAAAGTTGCTTGTGTTAAAAATCATCAACAGTGGGTCCTGCTGGGCAGATAAGAGATATACATGCATGTCAGACAGTATTATAACTAATTAAGTGTATATGTTTTTACAGAAAATTCTGGAAGGAAAGAGATTAATCTCAGTACAGCCAATTTTTAAAAATATCTTGAAAATTAAATGGGTTGGTTTAGGCCATAATGATTTTATCTTACAGGCCTGAATACAGCCAGAGGCAAAAATGTCTGGGAAAACCAGGACTGGGAGTCTTAATGTATTGTCCTTAGGGATGAACTAATTGCTACCTTGGAAGTGTGGAAGTTTTTGAAATTGTTTTATAGCTTCCAGATGCTGCAACAGATCTTAGCAAAGCTCTGGGTGTGTATTGTATGAGAGTCAGGTGACCAGATGTGATATTCTATAACCAACACTGAAATTATTTTTTTAGATATTAGTGAGAGATATGATGGAACTCTCTCAGCAGCGCTTTGTTTTTTGGAACCTGACAGGAAAGATCTCTCACAGATACTCACACAATCTCACACATTGTCTTGCTGTAGTAAGCAACTCAGCTCTCATCTTCTTCCCTTGCTGTAGTAAGTTACTTAAATATGGAATAGTAATTCTTTAGTCAGTCAGGAAAATATAGTGAGATTAGTTAAATATTGTTTTTCTACTTCTGTGTGAATCTATCCAGCTGTGTTATTTTTTATATCTCCTGTGATGAAAATTTGGTGTTTATTGTAACTAGATATTCAGTATTCTCATGTTTTCTATTTTATTATTTATTATTAAATATTTCTATATCTTTCATTGTGGCTTGCATTTTAGAGACTAGATTTATCATCCTAAGAGTACTTATGCTTATTTTAATGACACTGTGGCTGCTCCTGAAAGCCTTCCTGCAGTGGTCAAACTCTACCATTTGTATTAGTATTAATTTTACTCAGTTGTGTACCCTTGTAAGAGCCTTAGAGTATCTGACTGACGGCAGTGTAATTACCTTAATGTCTGGGCAGAGGGGGCACAGCTGGAAAGTCTGTACCAGCCTTTTTCAGGTGTGTGTGTGTGTGTGTGTGTGTGTGTGTGTGTGTGTGTGTGTGTGTGTGTGTGTGTGTGTGTGTAAACCAAATATCCAAGTGTGTGTGCCAGCTACATGGAACAGGGACACAATGCTCCAAAGTGGTCATGTGGAGTCTTGTCTGGGGACTGGAGAGAGAGAGAGTCCAGCCCCAGGTCTGGAGTGTGCTCCCTGTGTGCTCTTAAGGGAAATTGTGCTTGGTGCAGAGAGCTGCATCTGAAAATACTGTGTGTATCCATTTTTGTTCCTAGTGGTCTTTCCTCACCGGTGTCGGTGGTGAGGATTGAAGCTCCTTGATTTCTGGCCAGGACTAGGGACCATCACACAAGGCTTTGGTGACTTTCTCAAAGAAGTCTACCAGGTTTAATAAGTATGATCTACCCTTAAAGAAGCCAAATTATGTCTAGTCAAGAGTTTGAAGGTCAACTATGTGTTTGTTGATAAGGTCCATGAGTATTCTCTCCATGCCCTAGCAGATAAGGCTGGTTAGGCTTATGATTCTATAGCTCCCAGGGTCAGTTCATGGACCCATTTGTGCAAGGGAATTAATGTTGCTATGTTCCACTGTACTGGGACAAAGCCACTACTTACACTGTGGTTAAAGAGCGTGCCAAGTGGCTCTTGTAGGTCCTATTTCAGACCATTTAGTAGACAGCCTGGGATGTTATCCAGTCCCTTAGAGGCTGTGTTTTTGGCAATGGAAAGTGTGGTTATGACCTGCTGTTTGGAGATACTAGGTAAAGGACTGGTGACAGGTATGCTTTAGGGTATGTCTGGTGAGGGTAGGGGAGGTGAAGTTTGCCTGAAGTTTGTCTGCTAGCAGGTTGGAGATGCCCTCTGGATCAGTACGAGTGGTACTAACCACTACTAGTTCAGCACAAAGCTGACCCTTACCTTTTAGATTTCTGACGTAGCTAAAGAATGCCTCCTGATTATCTTTAGCTAGGAATGCCAGTATAGCTTCGTACTCGGCTTTAGAGGACTTTACAAGATAGCTAATTTTCTTGTTCAAGCTGTGGAGGGTGTCCTTCCTCTGCTGAGTCCATTCCCTCTTGTTCTTAGACATTACTTTGTTCCACTTATTGTATATGTTATTTATGCTGGATGCCCACCAGGGTGTTTTGTTTTTCTGTGACGACCTTGTTTTGATCCATTCAGGTTCAGCTGACTGTATACATTTGTATAGGTGTTTATAAAGGCCATTTGTGCACACCTTTGTATAGCAGTCACTGTTGATAGTGGTAGCAGGGGGGTTGCAACTATTTATGGCATTGCTTAGGAGGCTATAGTTTCCTTTGGAGAACTATTTCATCCTTTCTGCTCTTGAGGGGGAGTCAGGTATGATTGTTAATTTGACAAAACTGAATTCTGATCCAACCTGACCAGGGAGGGCAACACACAAGGGTTAGTGCAGAGACACCCCATGTTGGCGAATACTGTCTAGGACATTCGTGCCCCTTATGGGGGTGCAGACTATCAGTTATAGAGCATGTGTATTAACAAAGTCCAGGATCCTTAGGGCAAGCTTGTTTGTGCTTATGTATAACTCCCGATTAATGGAAGGATAGTTGAAATCATCACACATGACCAAGGTGTTTGGCTGTATAGTGAGTGACTCAAGTAGGTTCATGTAGGCAGAGTGGTTCTTGTGGTTCATGGTGGGGGATCTATACCTAACAATGATATGGAAGAGAGCTTTACCTTCAGTTAGTTGGACTTGGAATAGCACTACGGAGTTGTTCTGTTTAATCAGTTTTGAGGTGTATTTGTCTTTAATGAAGATGTATACACCTCTGCCTTTGACTCATTCATTCTCATTTTAATGTCTAAACATGTGGAAGGAATTGTAGCCTTGCATGACCGGGGGGCTCTCTGTGGCCTTAAACCATGTGTCTGTGACTGCACATACATGGGCATCTTCCAAGGTAAGGAGTGCTCCAGTGGGTGCAGTTTCTGATTTACATTCATTGCATTAAGTAGCATAACCTTCATTTTGTCTCTAGTGGATTTTTTTTATGTTGGGAATCTAGTTGTTCTTAGATTGCCTAAAAAGGCCACTATGGGGAGAGAAGTATCTTTGCCAGTAACCGAAAGCCAAGAGGTGACAGGTGAAGACCATCTGTGGTAAAGCATCATGGTCTGTCAACCATATCTTCCTAGGCTGACAGATAATGGATTCCCCTGGACTGACAACAGAAACTGAGCCAATTGTTGAAGTCAATCATGTTTTGTTTATACTGAGGCACCATCCTGGGTGAATGTGGAATGCTGCTTTGGGCTAGGGACATATCTGCCTAGCACAAATAATCTGAGAGCTCAGTCATGTCTCTCCGTATAAAGTATATTGAGGTATGTTTCCAGTCATTCACTGCAATGTGGACTATGACAGAGTCATAACGGTACTTGTTGTTGAGAGACTTGAGTGTGTGCATGATACGATGGACTCTGGTACCTGACAGGCAGCTGACCGTGATCTTTTCCTTGTCCAGCCTGGCGAGGGGGACATCTCTGTGTTTCACTATGGAGTTGCTTAAGACCAAGACATTTGGTTTTGAGGTGTTTTGCCTTAGCAGCTTATTGGTTGAGACACTGTTGTGTATATTATTATGTATAGCGGATTCTGTTGGGTCTGCACTATGTGCAGTAGGTTTGCCCTTGGAAGGTCTCTGATCTTTAGGTAGGTTTCTAGAGAGTACCTCTGCATATGTGGGTTTATGTGTTGTGAGCTTCTTATGTGCAAGAGGTGTCAGTATACATGAGGCAATTGCTACATTAACGCAGGATGCCCATGTCAGTCAGGCTGCCTGTGTTATCTTGATGAGAAAGTCCTGTGGTCTGTCCAGCTGTGCATGTGTCTGGTGAGGTTCATGCAAAAGAGAGCATTATACTGTATTACTGTTCTGATGAGTTTGACTACAATGCTGTCATGCAATCCTGAGATCTGAATGTGATAGCATGTCTTATGATGTGCACCATACATATGTACTAAAAAACATTAAAGAGAAAAGTTATAAAGTAAGGAAACATATTGCATTTCCTGACTTCACAACCCTTACAAGAGACTACACTAGAAAATACTGACATGATGATACTATCCCCTGTATAATTTGGCAAGGCAAATATAAGTGGCAGGTACAATTATCAGTTTAACAACATAAATGCAGATATACTAGGCACTAATGTAGTTATGCACCCTGTGCATCAGCCACAAAGCTTTTGTATTAAAAATACAACAAACAAAATAAACCAGAGAGGAAGAATGTTAAAACTTTAATGCTGTCTTAGTGCCTCTGGTTTATTTTGTTTGTTGTATTTTTAATTTATTTTTTTGGCAGTTTGTGTTACAAAGCTTTTGTATCCCTGAATCCAAAATAGAGAAAACAGGGATATGACATAGTTATCACTTGCACAGGGTGCTTGGGGGAGGGGGGACAATAGGCCTAGGCTGACACAAAAAGTCAGTGAGTGTATGTGAGAGAGAAAGGGAACCAGGCAGGCTGTGTGTGTGTCTGTAGGGTAAGTGTTTTGTGAGTGTCTGCATGAACACAGCCAAGCTTAGGGCTAGCTCTACATTTTGGTATGTTGGACAGGTGTGAGCCAATGCGTAGTATAGGTGGCAGTTAATCATTATCATCCCCGACCACAAGAACTGTCTCTTCCAGGAGTTGCACTGGCACCTTCAAGCCCAAGGCCAGATGCAGTGCTGCTACCTGAGCATGAATGATGTCTAATGTACATGCTCCCTTCATGGGAATGCCCAGGACCATGACCCCATGGCCTGCCACTTCTGGGTGTGGACAGCACACTCACTGATGGACCAGTGGAAGCACTGCCACTACAGGGGCATGATTGGGCATGGCCATGTTGGCTATCAGCAGATGTTGTGGCTGACCTACACTCATGAGTCCATCACAGATACCCCTCGTTCCAACGTGTCATTCATCTGACCCAGTGAGTCGGTGACACAATGGAGGCAGTCACACATGTCAGACTGTGCAACATCCACAACCCTCAGCATTTGTGTGGAGTGCCTTTCTGAACATCCCTGCACCTCCATGATGGGCCTAAACATACATTGAGTGACACAAGAAGAGACACCTGCACCAAGTTGGAGGAGAGAAAGCAGGCCTCTACTGAACACCCCTTTTATCCCTCTTGTGTGGCACCTCACCATCATGTTGGCTATAGCCAGACTGAACAGGCACTGAAGCTGCAGTAGCTACACTTCTCTGCTCAGTGTACTCGCCCTCAACCTGTTCTATGTCTGTGGGCTCAGTGGACTGGATAGGCATAGGCCTACTGGCTGTGTTTGGTAAAAAGGACAGCAGTGGCTGGATGTCAACCTCTGTGTCAGATTCAACCTCTGCACCCGTGACTGCGCCTCAGTTTCACCACCCTCATCATCAGTGTCTGATGAGACACTGACATCAGGTGGCACAGGCTTACATTAATACCTGCACTACTATGGTGCAATATATGCTAAACATCTAACAGTGCTGCCACTATTACAGGTAAATGACACATTATGATATTTCTAAAAATTGACCTGGAGTACTGAAATAACTTTATTTGACTTACCATCTGCAGGAGCCATACGTCACTGGATTCCTGACCGTCCCAAAATAAGTTAAGGAAGAGGTAAGGGCAACATCATCACATTTAACAGTAAGATAGGCGGTACTCCGTGTACTCTTCTATATCTGCATGAAGTTTACATTCAACAAGAATATGGTTGACAACTCCAGACTGAGCTTATTACAGTACCAATCTTCACTCCCCCCCCAAAAAAAAGACATGTGACACAGAAATAACTTTTATTTCAGTTGTTTTACTGTACAACAGTATTCAACTGGTCATATAACAAAGCCTACCAGGAAGCTCTTCCTGGGGCTGAGAGGCCACTGTGCTGTGAGTTGTCCTGTTGTAGATTTGCCAGGAATTCCTCATTGGGGGTGAGAGGTGGTCCTGCAGCAGGCCCACCCCTGGTTACCCTCTGGTCTTGGGCAACAGCAACTACATGCCTCCATGCAGAGGTAATCTTGTCAGTGGCCCTATGGTGCACCTGCTCATAAGTCCTGCTGTGGCCGCCCATGGAATTTATGTTGGTAACGATCTTCTGCCATCGTCTCAGCTTGTCTGGTATATTAGGACAACTCCTTCCGAGAAGAAAAGCCCCGTGTTGACAGAGCATGTCAACATTTACAGTATTCTTGGCCTCACTGAAGGGAGTTTGAACCTCAATGACATTTTCTGCCCTAAAAGACAACAGAATGATAATACACATGAGTGTCACATAACTACAAAGTAACTGTTACCAGATAAAACAGTTAAGGTAGGCAGTCAATAGTGCCCACTGGAAAAACATAAAATATGCAACAGATATGAAATACTAACAACAGGCAAGATGTAAAACAGGGGGAGTAGCAAGAGCAATGTATCACTGTATGTGCCATAGCAATAACTCAGTTGTGCTCCTTCTCAAACTAACAGTCCGTTATAGTTTGTGACATAACAGTAACATTTCTTTGCTACCCCAGCCACAAAAGAACAGGCACATGAACTATTTTGCTAATAAAACACATTTGAAATGCTAAGCATGCATTCAAAGGACCTGTCCCTGAAACATTTGCACATATGCATCACACAGCTTTCTATTTTCATGTATTTTCAATCATTTTTAGCTCTGAAATAGCTTGACAAACATGGCCATGCCATCAGTACACTTCTAACTAATGCATACAGATAACAGTGTAAAAGGCTTTGCTTCACATTATTCATTAATATAGTCCAGCATATGCATTATGTAGGTAACAAAATGACAGTTCACTACTCCTCTGTAAAGATAGCTTTGGAAATATTTTGCTTTATTGAACATATAGTAAGTATCCTCACCATCAGTTTGGCTAGCTACACATTTTCCTTTTAGTAATGGAGTAGATTATTAATGGATTGCATCTGTCTAGGGTGTGTTTCAGAGACACTAATTACAGCATAAGCAGCTGAATTGCATGCTAATCAACCAATCTGGTGGAGCTATTCAACAAGTTATAAAGCAGCCATGTAGACTCCATGCTGTTTTTTCCTGTGGATTTCAAATCTAGTGGAGTACAGACACAGAAATTCTACACAGACAGAATGTTAGGAGATGCTGCTGCTGCTTAACTCCATTTGTATGTGCTACAGGCTGCAGGCAATGCTGCTGCCAATATGCCTAAGCCAAGATGGAGAAGAGTTTTCAGGCCACATTTAACTTATCACAACATACGCGGCATGGACATTGTAGAGTGTAGCAGGGTGGACAGGGGCACAATACAAAAACCCTGCAACCTCTGCCAGCCTCAACTCAGAGCCACAGCCTTTACCTCCCCATGTATTAGCTGTGTACTGCTTGCATCACAGTCAGCCCTGAACTAACACTGTGGCAACTGCTACATTTACAAGGTATGTCCTGAACATGTACTGTAGTGTATAATAATATTATTACATGTCCTTGTATTTCATCACTTGGTACAGTAAGCAACTACACGGTGGGAGATTTGTACAGAAATGCATATACCATGTGACAGCAGAGAGTTATTTGACTTGTATATGCCCATTAGCAAGTAGTAGCCGTCAGGCCTTAATGATTCACACATTGATACTGCCCCAAAGTACTGATGATCAGTGCATGCCCTCAGTTTAGCACCATCATAACAGAGAGAAGTTAGAAAGTAATGAGATACATAGCAGTTTCCGGCTTCACCACACTCACAAGATCAAAGAGGCAGGATGCAATACAAGGAGAGAACAAGAGCAACATATCCTTGCTTGTGCCATAACAGTAGCTCACTGCATGTCTCTGAGTATTGGTCAGATGGTCAGATAACTGATGAATGACCAAGAAACGCAAAAAGGTAGGACAAAGCTGTATATTTGCAAGGAATAATCATAACATGTTATGAGATCACTACATCGAAATATATTAAATAGAATACATTTATAAATAACAGGTTATGCCTTGATATCAGTGTACATTCAATTCACTTGGTTGTGTGTGAAATTATGTCATGTACTTTCTGCAAAGCTGTTTATGGGGCAAATATGGATAACCCCCCTCCTGTTTTCTGATGGTGCATTGCAGTGAGAATTGGGATCCAGACTTATGCAGTCATATGTCATTTGTACTAAAATTTTCTACTGTGTATGTCATAAATGGATGTTCCATAGTTCTACTAATTCTCCATTTTTTATACTTTTTTTTTCTTTTGTTTTTTGGGGGGCAAGTTGATGTACCACTTAGTGCAATTGGCTTTGGATATGCGTATCTTGTTTGTGCATAGAGCAACATTGCACAAACCGGATGAATGAGCCACCCAGGTAGCAGACAGGACCTAGACAGCTACAAACATACACCAGATGCATTCAGTTAATACTATTGGCCATCGCACAAATGCATTTCCTGGCAGTCTTCAATCTCACTCAATGTGTTTGCTCGATGGTAAGCAATGCGCAACACTTTCAGATGTTGCAAAACCAGAAAGTGCACATTTCCAGTAAGTGTGATACCTGCAGTTAGCGGGAAAACATCATTCTACATTGGTCTTGATCTGTGGTAGGCAGGGCAGGCATTCCTGGAGAGGTTTTGAGATTGTGTGCTCAAAGATGGGGTGTCCAGGAGTCTACAGTGTTAGTTGGACTCTTAGTGAATGAACATGGACCCAGACTTTTGCAGAGGGAATATCATGGCTTGGATTACAAGGCAGAGGCATGGTATAGTCTGGCCTGGGCTCTGACCAGTGCTACCAGTATCCCCTCCACTGGTGAACAATATAGGAATCACTACAGAGACCTCATGTTGAGGAAGAGGGATACACTCAACCATTGTATCGTGGAATGTAGGACTGGGGGCACCCCACAAGTGTGTAAGTATCACTTACAGAGACTACTTGTAAGAGTTAAAAGCTGGATATAGTCAGGATTGGTATGCTTAATGATATTCTGTTCTGTTTTATCCGCAACAGTTACAAACCGAGAACTGAATGTGCAAACCCATGCCTCTAGATTGGCACGGATGCAAGAACAAGTGGTATGTATGCATCCGAACAGTACTGTTATTTTAGCATTAAAAGTAAAGATGCCTTTGTTGGTTTATTATACAGTTTTATCAAACTGAGCATTCATTTCTCAACTGTAATAGGCAAGTATGCATGCATTAGTGAGGAGGCCAAAACAACAATTCACTACAGAGTAGTCATAGGTTGTGCCTTCAAAATCCTCATTTACCAGATATACAGTACTGTTAAGTTTTCATCAATAACATCAGACCTCTAAAGCAGTGGCACCACTGGCCTGTTGTAAACTGTAATCAGTACAACTGAAACACACATATGTGCAATATAAATGCGCATATGGACGGTGCAGTGGTGCAGCAACAGTGTTGTCACCTAACAGCAAGAGGTTCTCTGGCTCAATTCTTAGCTGGAGTGCCTTCTGTGTGGAGTCTGCATGTCCTCCCTGCATCCGTGTGAGCTTTCACTGGGTACTCCAGTTTCCTCCCACATTACAAAGACATGCATCTGGACCTTTTCTCCCCAGGCCTCCGGTGAAAATTAGCTTTGTTTCAAGTCAGACTTTTCCAGTAAACAAATGTTAAATAAATAAATAAATGAATAAATAAAATAACATCAAGAATTGCTTGTTGCAATCTGTAGTATATTGTGCATCTGTTAGGAGCTGGGTAGTCTTAACAGTAAACAGGATATTTGCTAGGAGTTGGTAGTCTTAAAAGCAAAGCTAAAAGAATATAGTCAAATAGTTGTATTAATATTTTTTATGTCACATATGAAGTTATTAATATTCTCCCATTTTTCTCTCACCCCAACCCTTTTCTCTCTCTCTCTCTTTTTTTTTATTTTTTGTTTTTTCCCACAGCACAGCACAGCAGGGGTGGGCCTGTCCCATGGTTTCCTCCTGCCCACACTTCACCGGCTACAGCACTGCTGCCAAGCACACCTGATGTGTGACCTGGTAGCACCCCCTCTGCTGCCCCTGCACTATCTGGTCCCTCAGGTAGTTCTACCCCATAAGATAGGCCAGTGGTTCCCCCCAGGAGCAGTGGCAGAGGTGGTGAGCTTATTACCCGCGATGAACCGCCAAGGTTGGTTCATAGGATTGTGCACCACATGGCTGGTGCATGCCTATGCCGGATGGAGACACTGCTCTCCATCATTGTATTAAATAACACAAGGACATGCAGATGTCATACACTTCAGCCACTGGCACAGTGGCTGATGACTTGATTCTCACTGTCCCCCAACTTAACATCCATGGGTTCACAATATTCCAACCCTCACCCCATCCATGGTGTTCACCTCTTGCACAATAATTCTTTAAAGAAAAGAAATGGGGAAGACAGGAAAGTGATGAAATGGAGAGCAAGCAGGGGGGGGGGGAACAAAGTGAAAGGAGGGAGGAATGTGCAGGAAGGATTTAGGAAAAAAAATAGCTATCCATTTCTTCAAGAATAAAATATGAACATATAGGCATAATTTTAGCTGAATTTGGACTGTCACCACCAGGGAGAGGATTGACCACATCATAATCTGTTGCATAGGAATTGGACCTAATCAAGTGTCTCATGAAGACACGTGTGCGAAATGGAGAGCTATTTATGGGACAATTTTGTTTTGTGGAACAGGTGCACATTTTTTTTGTTGGAGAGAAAGATGAATGTTAGGGAAGGGATGCTGGAATGTCAAGGTGAGGTAAGTTGGGCAGGTGAGGAAGCAATTGCAGACACACAAGACAAACAAGACAAGAGACAGGAGCAGTGAAGAACACAAGAGGTGGGTGTACACCATGGTTTAGGAGAGGATGGGAAATCCAGGTCCCAAGCACGTCAAGGTGGTTGACAGTGAGAATCTAGTCCTCACACAGTGGGCTGTCATCACTGTCACCTCACTGCACCACTGGCTGCAGTGCCTGATGTCTGCTTCTCCTGGGAGCACTCTGAATGTGGATGGAGAGCAGGTGTCCCATCCTGCATAGGCGTGCACCCATAGTGTGGCACACAGTCCTGCAATTCCTGTTGAGTGATAAACTCACCACCTCCACCACAGCTGCTGTAGGGAGCCACAGCCTTATCCTCTGGGGCAGAACTACCTGAGGGGCCGGGTAGTGCAGGGGCGACAGAGGGGATGCTACTAGGTTGTGCACCAGATGTGCTGGTGTAGGTGGTGGAGTGGGGCCAGGTGGATCCCGTGGGACAGGTCTATCCTGCTGAAAATTTAAAATTAAAAAAAAAGTGAGAAAAGGGTTGGAGTGAGAGAAAAAAGGGAGACCATTAGAAGCTTCACATGTGACATACAAAGCACTGATACAATTATAAGGCTCTATTCTATTACCTTTACTTTTAATACTACAGTCTTTTCCTTACTTTTAAGATTACCCAGTTCATAACAGAGGCACACTATATTACAGATTGCAGACACCAGTCCTTTATGTGTGCATATATTGCACAGAAGCATGTTCCAATTATACTGATTACAGTTTACAGAAGGCAATTTGTGCCACTGGTATAGAGGTATAAAGTTACATTCCAATAATGATGAAAACCTACCAGTATTGTATATTTGGGAAGTGTGTTTTTTTTAACCCACAACAGGTGGCTACTCTCTCATACTGTACTGTTATTTTGTCCTGCAGACTAATGCATACTTTCCTTTTACAGTTTAGAGATGCATGCTCACTGTTATTTGAGAATATGGCACTCTTGGTTTGTGCTATAGAATAAGGCATGCATAGTTTATTTTACAGTTGAGATATGCATGCTCAATTTTGTATAATTGTATTAAATACCAACTAAGCAGTCCCTAACCTTTAATGCTATTAAATTACTATATAAGTTATTATTATTAAATACACTATTTAGACAGTACTGCTGTGATGCATAGATACCACATGCTTCTTGCATACTTAACAAACACACGGCATGGGAGCCAATATTCGAGGCTCACTCTGCAGCAGCAGCTGTGGAAAAAACAAAACAGAACACCATTATGAATATCAGTCTTGATTATATTCAGCTTTTAACTCTTACAATTGCTTGCTGAAATCGAAGCTTACACATCTGTGGGGTGTCTCCTGTACTAAATTCCCTGATCCAGTAGTCGAGGGTATCCCTCATCAAGGTGATGTCTGCATTGCTCACCAGAGCAGGAGATACATGTAGCATTTATTAAAGCCTTGACAATACTATTCCAGGCTTCAGACTTGTATTCTGAGTTTGAATAGTCTCTCTGCAGCAGTCGGGGCCCATGTTCCTTAACTAGGAGTTCAACAAAAACTTTGGACTCCTGGACACCCCACCTCTGTTCCTGAAAGTGCACACCCTCACCAGCAACTCCTGACATGCCTGCCATAGCTGAAGTTTAATGTATAATGAGCATTTCCCACCAATTGCATTTTATATTCTGATGTTTTCCCGCTTATTGCATATCTTGCTGTTACTGAGAATGTGCAAATTTTTGTTTTGCAACATTTGAAAACATAGCACATCTCTTATTGTGAAAGCACTGTAGGTGAGGATGCGCACTCCAGGCACCATGTTTCCGTGATGTTAAGTGATGCGCAACAGTGACAACCACTGCAACTTCAAGATTATTTTGTATACAGGCACTTTTGTAAATATGCTACTCAAATGTGCCATGTCTACAGTTCTCCTACACTTACAGCTGTTACCACAAGAAGGTTGAGAAAACAGTTGTATATGTTGTACTTCATTGCTATAATCTGCAATCTCACAACAGTAAAACAAAATTTGCACACCCTGTACTAGAACCCCAGGCCATCTGCACTCCACACCTGCACTTAACACCTGCTGCCAAGGGATTAGTGACATGATATCCCCTACCTTAGTAGTTATTGTAAGGTTCTCACTGTTAATCATAATGTAGTACCACTTACGGTGTTTGTGAGGTGCACAATATTATTCATTGAATGCATCCGGTTTATGTTTGTGGCTGTCTGGGTCCTGTCTGCAACCTGGGTGGTCCATTCTTCCAGTTTGTACACTGCTGCCCTTTGTATAAACCAGGTGAGCACACCTAACCACATTTGTGTCAAGTGGCATGTCGCGCAAACACTGGATTAAAAAAAAAATTAAAAAGGAGACTTTCCAGATGTTTGCATCATATATTTGGGCTGTTCCTAGTAAAATGTGTGGTTTACTGGGAAATCACTGAAGATTGAAGTCAGTACATAATGACATACATTTAAGTTTCGTACTTCATATCCTTCAGAAAATGCATGCTAACACAAATCCTATTATTCTGCCTACTTTCTACAGTTATCAGAACACTATAGTACTTCTGTCCCTATTTTTTGCCCTTTGTTCCCACATTAGTTTAGTGTTTGTGCAGACTTCTTCCACTAAATGGTTGGGTGGTATGATCCACAGTCACTCTACAGGTTTTGCGGCCAGCAACACTGGTGCAAGCCACAAAAGCTTGCTTATGCAGGCTGTACATCATTAATATTTATGGTGTGGTGCCGCATGATGAGCAATATCGCATACGTGAAAGCATTCCGTGTAGGCTCTGGATCCTACATGGAGTTTATTGAATCCCGCAGCATTTTCTTTTTCTTTTGTGCTCCTTAACTTAAAATTGAAGAGAAAAGCCAGCTTGCTGATGACATTGGGCACCAGAATAGCCTTATAACTCTGAGCTAAAGAAGGATTTATAATTATCCCATAGCTTCAAGCACTAGCCTAAGTTCATTGGTTGCCTTACTTGACCTAATAATTATTTTTCAATTAATCAAACTTAAAATATAACACTTCATGCTAGACAACTATACTATGCCATAAAACATGATGGATATAGAGTTTGATATTTACTTATCTAAGATAATTTGGCATATTGTAAAGCATCTGCAACATTTGCTTGTTTTGTTTGAAGCAGGCTTGTTATTGTGTAGCTACTACAGGATTTCACTGATTTAGTCTCAAAGTGTTTAATATGGTTTACATTTTTCCTTTTGTATGGTAAGAAGGGGAAGTTTACTCTGTCCTCGCCAAGTATTTGGTTTCAGAAGAAAGTGTAGGTTCTTTTTTTCTCAAATTAACTAAGAAACATTTCGATAAGGAGAGCTTAGAGGGATATTCATTATATTAATCACTGATGCAGTAGCCTTAGCTATATGGGTAAAATACTGCTAAGCCAGCCAGCTCCCAAAGCTTCGGGGTACCTTCCTTGTGCCCAAACTGTCAGGCAGCTTGAGCTGAGCTGACTAAAAGGCAGTTTTGGGTACCAAACCCTTCAGAGCTTCACTGCTGCCAAAGATTAGGCTCCTGTGCGGCTTTTGAGGATTGACGGTCGGCTTGTGCTGTTCCTTTGGTGGACAGATAAGTTCCCTTTGGGAAAAACACCTTCATTTTAATAGTTTTGTTTATTACTGATACTTTCCTCTTCAAGGAAAGTTATTTTAAAAATAGGAATTTGTCTTTTAATGGACTGTCATGAGACTAGATTGTACTTTTAAATGTGAGTACTCTTTATCCTGTCAGATTAAAAGTTGTTTCGAGTAACTGAAAAAATATATATTTTTGTGGAGAATTTGTTTATTTCACTTTGTGATGCAGCCAAACTGTTTCAAAGTGCTTTTTACTGTGTTCATTTCTGAAAAAAGTGACTAATTTTAAAGACATTTTGTTTAGTGGTATTTGCTGTTTTTTTTTCCCTCGGAAAAGAGGCACCATTTTTGGCTTGACCATGGCACAATATGTCGGTCCTTCTTTCAGCCAGAAAAAAGTAAAGTTAAGCAAGCATCCGTTGCCATTACAGCAGGCTAGCCATTTGACTCAGTTGCAGGTGGGTGACTCTGCTGTGGCCATTAGTTGTACTTCAGACCATTCATCTTTTACCCCAGATCCTTGTGGTGTACCAGCTACAGCTACTATGGACTGGAGGTTAGCCACTTCTATGGCTGTTGTAGTCCTCTCACTGGGCAAGGGACAGCCACTCTTGTCTGTCTTAGAAGAGGGAACAGGGAAGGCTTTCCTGTTTTTTCAGAATGTTGTGCCCATCTCTGGGGAAGCTTATGTGCCATATAAACACTGTTGGCCTCATTTTCCCTATCAAAAAGAAACAGAAATGAAAACATATATGTACTCCTACTCAAGTTTCTTTAGATAGGAATAGTTTATTGTGTGTGACTGAGGGTTTAATTCAGGCTATCCATCTTTTTTGTAAAGTAGTTTCTGGTAGAAGTAAGAGGGATACCTCCTTTCCTGAAAAGATTCAAGATTCTCAGTTTGAACAGGAAGATGCATGGATGGTTTTTCTCATCAGATTTATGATTCAGACTCAGAGGAGAGCTCAGTTTCTGACAGTCCCTGTGTGTGTGTGTGTGTGTGTGTGTGTGTGTGTGTGTGTGTGTGTGTGTGTGTGTGCGTGCGTGCGTGCGTGCGTGCATGTGTGTTTGTGTGTGTGTGTGTGTGTGTGTGCGCGTGTGTGATTGTCTGTGTCTGTGTGCATCTGTGTGTAGTAGTAGTAGTAGTAGTAGTAGTAGTAGTAGTAGCCAGTCAGGCAGCTTGTTTTTGGGACGGTGAGAAACCGACCCACAGTATGCA
Source organism: Protopterus annectens (assembly GCF_019279795.1). NCBI lineage: Eukaryota > Metazoa > Chordata > Ceratodontiformes > Protopteridae > Protopterus > Protopterus annectens. The sequence continues at coordinate 1,372,948,816 of NC_056741.1, read as the reverse complement.
GACTATAGACTGTGGTAGAACATAGAAATGCCACACAGGTACAGAACAGAGGTCAGTCTTGAACTCTAGTGCTATGAAGCACAAACCTTCATCAGTGACTTACCCTGCACCTTGTGCTTTTACATCATTGCAATAACATATTCAAATAAATACATATTTCTAAGATGTCAGGACAGTAATTACTGTTCTTTAAATCTGTTTCTCTTATGTCCATTCCTTGATGTTTAGTTAGCTACTGTAAATTAGTTTACTTGTTGCCTGCTTTATAGACGTGTGCTGCAGGGGGGGGTCTTTCTCTGAGACTATATCTAGAATGTGGCAGTGTTTTTATTGGGAGATCACTGAGGTTTCTCAGTTCTTAAGAAAATACTATGAGCTGCTACATGTAGAATTTCTATAACTTGCACCATTTCTTCCTGTTCTATTAGCTTTGGAGGCTGTGCGTGTGTTACTGCCTGCAATTTTCCTGACTGTCAGCCAGCTGCCCCTAAAAAGGCAGATACGATGTATAAAGTTCCTCATTCTTTTACGTTTTTATACATGCTTCCAAATCTGATGTAGCAGCTTTTAACTTTAGTTAATTGTTTGGTGATAAACATATAGTTACTATTTTTGATAAGGATGGGAAGAAGTGTATGCTTTTGCAGCTTTTATTTTCAGAATTTTGAATTCTCAGACTCATATGACAAGGTTTGTCCTGACTAATTGTGAAAGTATGATGAATGTTTTTGTCGGCAGTTTCTTCTTTAGAGGGAACATCTGTTTTAAATAATTTATTTTCTGCTATTTTTGAAGTCACTGCTCATTATACCTCTCAACTGTCCAGCTTTTCCCAAAATATCTGGATTTTTGCCTCATACTTTTGGTCTGCTCCTCATAAAATTTGTGGATTTCTGGCAAATCACTTAAGTATTGTAGTCAGTAAATAATGACATACATTTGAGTTTCAGACTCCATATCATTCTGAAACCACACACTAACAGCAATATTTAAAACCTGTCTCTATCTTTGGACCTTTGTCTCCCATTATTTTACGCTTTAACCAGATTTCTTTCGCTAAGAGGTTGAGAAGATGAATGCTGCTTATCGTATATTGTGTGTGTATGACTTTGTTGATACTTCTTCAAGGGATGTAGCCACTGATACTACTTTGAGGATGCTGGTGTGGCTGTGTTCTCAGAACCTCCCAGTTGATGTTTAAAATGAGATTTTAAATTCTCCTTTGGATAGAGATTTAGTTTTTGGCCCCTGTGCTGCAGAAGTGATCAAAAGTGTGATGAAAGGAGTAAGATGATTCAGGGAATCTCTAAGATTTTTCAGCCCCCCTTTTCAGAATTTTCCAAGGAATTCTCTTAACTTTTCATTCAGTTTTGATAAGAAACAAAATAAACACTCTCAACAAAATGCATGTAAACAGACGTTTAAGAAAAATGTCAAGGGGGTTCCAAGATGAATTCTGGAAACTCCCAAATCTAAGGACAGTCCATTAAGTCAGAATGATTATTTAATAGATTTTGTTTCCCCCTCCCACCCTGGTAGCCCTTTCCCCCCAGAAAGTCTGAATTTCCACTTTTCACTTTGGCAAGAGATAGTGTAAAAAAAATTGGTTCTCAAGATCATTCATCAAGGTTAAAGATGGCAGTGGGAGGAAATTTCTCTTTTGCAGTGGGTAATTCCTCATCCTTCAGCCCAGACTCTTTTGTTTCCACCTGTCCTTCATCACATGCTGTCCCAGGGAGTGATAGACCTAGTTCCCCCTTCCAAGATGGGAAAGAGATTTTATTCAAGGATTGTTTTAGTGCCAAAGAAAGAATGGTTGGAGACCAATTCTGAATCTTTCTTTCCTAAACCTATTTGTGATAGTGCTCAAATTCAAAAAGATGTAATTTCAAAACTTGTTACATCTTCTTTCTTATTCAAGCTTCCTGATAAAACTAGATTTTAAAGATTATCATCACATTCCTATTCATCCAAACTTCAATTGTTTCTTAAGGGTGCCTGGATCACATTGTCATTTCTCTGCCTTACCCCTTTGTACTATCCACTGCACCAAGAGTGTTCACAAAGTGTCAAACTCCAGTTGTAGCTCATTGCAGGCTACAGGGTATCCACATGTTTATGTATTTAGACAACTTGCTTATCTTTGCAGTCTTTTTCAAAGTGTCAGGAATCTGTCTTTTGGATGAGAGATCTGTTATACAAGCTGGAATTCCAAGAAGACATTCAAAGTCTTTCTTGACTCCTTCTCATAGGATTGTGTTTCTAGGATATCAACTAGATACCACAGTTCAAAGAGTTTTTCTTCCATGGGAAAACATAGGTCTAGATCTAATGCTATAGTTTTCCACTCAAACTTAGGATCATAGGACTATAGAAAGTTACTAGGCTATGACCCTAGACCCCTTACAAGTTTAGCCAAGTTCTACCCTTGTTTCCACAATCAGCACCTATTGTCCCTGTCCAAGAGAGACACAGATGGAACCCACAGGGTGAATTTGTTGTTACCCATCCAATCGTCCAGACTGCGTTTGAAGATGGCCAATAAGGTGCACTGTTTGACATGAAGTGGAAGTCTGTTCCAAATGTGTGGTAACCTCTGGGAGACAAATCGGTCCCTCCAGCAGGTTCTATTAATGTCACATACCAGGTTAAGGTCTTTAGAGCGAGTAACCTGTGTGCCATTTGACTTGCAGATATGCAGGATTTCCAGTACCGCAAGGTCAGAGATTGCCTTATACGCAAGGCAGATATCACCTCTGAGTAGTAGGAAATAAAATAATATGGCAGTGATTTCAGCTGACCCACATAGGATAGATGCTGAAGACCTTGAATTTTCCTTGCGAGGAACCTTTGTGGTCTCACCAATTGCTGCAGATGCTTGGAAAGGTACATACCAAAAGGGTTGTTGTACTCAATTATCGGCCTGATGAGGGAAGACTACAGGGACATTATAATTTCTTTTTTTCTGGAGGCAATGCCCTTACTTATAAGATGAGCAGTATAGAATGCCTTTCTTACCACTGTGGAGACATAGTGATCAAAGGCAAGGTTGCTGTCAACCTGTGTGCCCAGGTCTCTCACCACTGAGTGCATTCTTAGGGTCTTGCTGTTGAAGCGGTAGTTAGCAGGAACATTGGTCTTATGAAAGGGATGATAATACATTGTTTTGCACTGAGTTTAAGGCTATGACTTTGACATCACTCATTTGTTTGCCTAAGACCCTCTAGTAGGATGTTGACATCGTTTGGAGAATCTATGACCATTCCCAGTTTGCAGTCATCAACAAACCTTGTCAGCCACAGACCTTTAGTTTTTGCTTGTACTTCGGAGAAATAGATTCCAAAGAGTAGAGGTCCCACGACTGATCTCCGTGGAACACCACTTGTTACAGGTCTACTGTTGGAGGTGGATTCCCCTATTTTGACTGTATGGGTTCTATCAGTGAGCCAGTTAACGATCCACCTAACAATATAAAGGTTGAAACCTAGCTGGATGAGTTTATGAATGAAGCCTTTGTGGGGGATAGTGTCAAAAGCACTGGCTAACTCTAGGTAGGCTGTATGCCCAGATTTCCCCTCATCCATGGCTTTGTTGACTATCTCAAAAAAGTTCACTAGGTTTAACAGGCATGATCTACCTTTGACAAATCCAATCTGAGTAGGTCAAGTGTTTGGAGATTACCTCTATCTCTGTTGATAAGGTCTATGATGATTCGCTCCATGGCCTTCCAGATAAGGGTAGTCAGGCTAATAGGTCTGTAGTTCCTGGGGTCAGTGGAAGCAGCACCTTTGTGCAAGGGGATAACGGTGGCCATTTTTCATTCAGCTGGGACAAAGCCAGTGCTTAGATTATGATTGCAAAGAGTATCCAATGGTATTTCTAATTCTTGTTGGAGCCCATGTAGAATGTAGCCTGGGATGCTAACAGACCCCATAGATGTTGTGTTTTTGGCTTAGAGAGGGCATTTATGACCTGCTGTTTAGAGATACAAGTTAGGGGGCAGGTGATAGGGATGTCATGGGGAACATGCAGCAGGGACAGGGAAGTGAAATTTTCACATAACCTGTTGGCTAACAGGTTAGCTATGCCCACAGGCCCAGTATATGTGGTACCATTAACTACCAGTTCGGCACAAATCTGGGCCTTTCCGTTTGAGTTACAGACATAACTAAAGAATGCCTTATGGTTGTCCTTAGTTGAGGAAGTTAATTTGGATTCATAATTTGCTTTGCAGGGCTTCACAAGCAGTCTTATTTGCTTGTTTAAGCTGAGGAGGGAGTCACTTTAGTCATGCAAAGAAATACCTTTGGATATTGGGTCTCATGGCTTCTGTGATTCGTGTGGTAATTCTGACAAGACTCCACCTGAGAAAGATACAGTGGTATCTGAAGTCTGTCTGGTCTCTGCACCAACACCCTTTGTCTTTTTAGACTCCAATGCTGTTTTTTTTTTTTTTTTTTGAAGAGAAATCACTTGCTGGAGACAACAGCTATCCTTAAATCCAGGTTTCCCCTTCTCCCTCCATGTTACAAATCAGTTGGTCACCACAGAGACCTCAGAAATTGTTTTGGGAACACTTTCAGGAGGGATAAATGTGCAAGGTGTGTGGGACACCAAGGGCAGATACAAGCAGATAAGGCACTCAACTCTCTGAACCATCTTTGGTTCCTGGGACCTCTTCAAGTGGTTGCAGACATTATAACAGTCATGTGGTACATCAACAAGTAAGAGGGAAGCAAGTCATACCCCCTTGTCTGACTAGCCATGTTAGTTTGGGATATTGCATCACAGCACAGTCTCATTCTACAAGCATACTACATTCCGTCAGAGCAAAACTGTGGCAGATAAGCTGAACAGGACCAGGCAGACCCTCATGAATGGAAACTAGATTAGGTGGTCTTCCAAGATTTGATCCATCTGTGGGATTCCTAAAGTAGACCTCTTTGCATCCTGTCTGAACAAACTGTTAAGATTCTGTTCCCGGACTTCATGAAAGAATGCTAGGAAGACAAATGTCTTTTCTTTTCTTGCATGCTTTCCCACCTTTTCCATTAATATCCAGGGTATTTCTGAAGATTCAGAAGGAATCTCCCAAGATCACTGTGATGACTCCCTTCTGGCCCAGGCAACTGTGGATGTTATTCCATTTCACTGTTGCAGTATTCATAACATTAGGGATCCCCTGCTTAGGGGAACCTGGTGTCTGGCCAGTATACCAAAGTCTTAGGTTGCTTTAAGATACACTATGCATCACACATATGCTCTTTGCATAGCATAGGACATAAAGATGACGTCTGGCTATACCATCCTCAGAATTTCTTTGCCACCAGTTCAAACGCCATCACTTGATTGTCAGTCTGAACACCTACATTCCATTGCTAGTTTCACTGAGCTGTTGCATATAAGTTCCCCATTGGGATTCCTTTTTTACTTGTCTTTTTGTTGTTTGTGGGGGTATCATGTCATCCAAGAAGGGTAAATGCCAGTATGGGAGACAGATTCCCCGCAAAGACCACGACGAACAATGTCTGTTTTGCATTGGTGCCTCGCACGACCGTACGTCCTGTTCCATCTGTCAGGCTTTTGTACCTAAAACTTTGCATAGTAGACTTTCTTCTTTGATGTTTTATCTTGAGAGTCAGCAACTTAAACTTCTCACTTCTTGTGAAAAATACAATGCAGGGAACTTTCCACCCTGAGGGACAGCTGTTGGGGAAGAAGAGGTCCAGGTAGCCTAGGCCGGAATCTTCCACTGTTCAGCCCCACCGGACATTTCTCATGAGGTGAGTGAATGGCTGGAGGTTCACCCAGCTTTGTAGTCAGATTCCTCTTCTGGGACTGGGTTGGAGGCTGGTAGTTATCTGGCTTTAAGTACATCCAAGGAGGCTTTGCAGATGTCCATTTCAGACATCTGGGGGAACCACGGCTGATCATTTCCAAGGAGCCTAGGGATGTTCCTCAGATTTTAGTCAGAGAAGGAAGTTCCTACTACTATTATTGAATGCTGTCCTGGGTCAGAGGCTTCCAAGTTTTATAATGCAGACATCCCGTTAATGAAAAACAAAAAAAAAAACTAAACATGTTTTTCCAGCTGTTAAGGATACATAGAGTGAGTGATAGGTCTTCACTCAGGTTTTGTTTAGTGCTTTAATGGCATTGAAACCTCCTCAGGGTGTTTCTGTTCCAGCCCCCCTGATCCTCTATGCCCCTTAAAAGACCAAGGGAACAGGATTCACCCTAGGAGGAGTTGGATTCTGATGAGTAATCCCTTGCTTACTCTTCTCAAATTCCTTCTCCTTTGGACTGTGGGTCAGAGGAAGAGGAATCTACCAGTCATGATACTCCATTTGAAGAGATTTCTTTTGAGGGCACAATCTCCAGGGTGAAGGAGTTCTTTAAATGGGATTGTGCTCAGGTCTCTGAGATTCATAAGAGGTACTATGAGTTGCTGCAGTTGTTATCTCCTATACCTTCTGCTGTTACTCCTGCTTTGGCTACTTTGTTGGATGCATTTTCCAATGACTTTAAAGCTGCAGATTCTCAGCCCCATGCTTCCAAGAAACCTGATAGTTTTTGTAGGGTGCCTGAGGACTAAGTTTTTATACAAGTGTCCTGCTACTAACCCCTCAGTGGTGTCTCTAGCCTCTGACAAGTCCTCTCAATTGCTTCCTTCACCCAAGTGATAAAGACAGCAGAACCAGGTAAAGACAGGAAGGTTTACATCTTGGCTACCTTGGCTTTTAGGGCTGTTAATTATCAAACCCATATGTCCAGGTATGTATTGGCTTCCCTGTCCCAGGCTTGTCAGGTTATATTTGGTCTTCCAGACTCTGAGGGTAAAACTTCTGCTCTTTCCCTGTTAGGGACTTCCTCCAGGTTACGTCATTCCATTTAGTGTAGTTATGATGGAGCAGATATTTCTTCTGGGGCTGCTGCTTTTGGGTCAGTGATGAGGAGGTATTCTTGGCTTCAGCTTCAGTATTTGCCTGAAGATATCAAGACTAAGTTGATGGATGCCCCTCTTGATAGTAAACACTGGTTTGGTGTAGCTGAGCCACTCCAGTGGCTCTACTTGATAGAGGCACTGGGAACTAAAGACAGGTGGTGCGATGCCAGGGCACTTCTATGGACTAGGCTTGTAAAGGCTCCAGGGACATTAGTCTAGTACACGCCTATGAACCTATGAAGTCTCTTCAGTATAAGAGAAAGGCTTTACAGGAACTCAAGCATGTGTTTGTTTCTCCTGTTTCTAAGTTTCAGAGAAACTACCCCAATAAGCCAGCCTTTGTTCGCAGGCAATCTTACCCTCCTCCTAAGGGCAAAAAGGGTGGCACGCAGGCTCCTCCTGCTAAGGTTACTCAGCCTTCAGGGCCTCAGAAGTCTTCCTTTCCAGATAAACCAGGTACTATCTGACTATCCTATTCTTCCCAGCCACTTTCCTCTTTCTCTTCACTTCCCTTTCTGTGTTCCTGTTTTGCTACAGAGTACTCAGGATTCCTGCGTTCTGTCCTTTATTTGCCAGGGGTATTTCATGGTGTGGAAATCCTTTCCCCCTTTTATGTGTATTCCTCAGCCCCTTCAGGAACAACTATCCTTTTTCTCAGAGGTGCTTTGAGACCTTTTGACACAGGGTACTATTCAAGAGGTGCCTGTGTCCCAAAGGGGGAGAGGGTTTTACTCCAGGATGTTTCTAGTTCCCAGAAAGGAGGGTACATGGACACCAATTCTAGACTTCTCTCATCTAAACATTTTTCTGACTGTGTCCACTTTTTGAATGTTGCCCCTTCAGACTTTGTTCTCTCTCTTGCTTCCTCAGGCTTATATGGTGTCTCTGGATCTCAAAGATGATTATCTCAATATTCTGATCCATCCACTTTTCAGGAAGTTTTTGCGTGTCTCTGTTGTTTCCTGACATTCTCAGTTCTGTGCTTTGCTCTTTGACCTTTCTACTGTCCCAAGGGTATTCAAAAATTGCCTTGTTCCTGTGATTGCTTTTTGCAGGCTTCAGGAGATCCAAGTATTTCCCTACCTGGACGACCTGCTGTTTCAAGCATCCTGTTGCACAACCTCCATTTTGCCTTCTCTCTTCTTCAGAGCCCAGGGTTTACAATAAACTTCAAAAAGTCTTCTTTGACTCCTTCTCAGGCCATGTTTTTCTGGATTGCAGGATTCAGATGGTGCCTTTGCTGTCATCCCTGCCTCCTCCCAAGGCATTGACCTTCATCTCCTTTTTTTCAACTCTTCTTCCACTGGCTTCCATTATAACCAGGGAGTTTCTGAGAGCTCTGTTTTTCATGACCTCCACCATCCCTATGCTTCTTCTGGCCAAACTTCACATGAGGAAGTTTCAGTGGTTCCTGAAGTCAGTTTGGCTTCAGCATGCTCAACCCCTAGAATTTGTACATCCTGTTCTCTCTTGTCTCAAGAAGAAACTCCACTGGTGGATCCAGCAGTTGTTCTTAAATCCAGGCCTCCCTTTTCATCCCCCTCTTCCCTCTCAGGAGCAGTTCACAGATGCTTCAGATGTGAGATGGGGAGCAGCTTTTAGCTCCTTAAAGGTGCAGGGGGTCTGGTGTCCTCCTCAACAGAAGGAGGAGCACATCAGTGTCAAAAAGATGAGAGTGCCTCTACTGGCTGTTCAGGCTTTTAATCTTCTTTTCTCCCTGGGAACTTTCAACAGACAACACCACAGGATGTGATATGCAAACAAACAGGGGGGGACAAGGGGGGAACACAATCTTATCTTCTTTGCTGGCTGGCACTCCTGGTATGGGACCTTGCTGTCCAGTATCAAGTGACTCTTCAGGAAGTTTACATTCCCTCAGGTCAAAACATTGTGGCAAACACTCTGAGCAGTTCCTTAACTCAATCCCATGAAAGGATGCTTCACATGAATGTGTTTCTGGACATTGTCCACCAGTGGGGTACTCCTCAAATAGATATGTTGGCCTCCCTTTGAACAGACAACTTCCTCTGTTTTGTATCAGAATCACAGGTCCTTTGGTGTAGAAGGTGGATGTCGTCTCTTTTTCTTGGAAGGGGATGTTTCTTTATGTGTTCCCTCCCCTTCCCTTGTTCAGAATTCAACAGGATGCCACCAAAATCTTGTTGGTGACTCCCTTTTGGGCAAGACAGCATTGGTTCCCTCTTCTTCTGCATTTAGCCAAGGCAGTCATCACACGTTACCTTACAGGGTGAACCTACTCACACAAGACAAGGGATTTGTCATCCATCCCCACATGTCCATTCTTCAACTGACTCTGTGGGTGATAGGATTTTGATTACACATAGACACCTTTTTTCCTGAGGACGTGCTTAGGGTCTTGCAGGAGGCCAGGAAACCCAATACTGGGAAATCCTACTTATCCAAATGGAAGAGGTTTTCTGTTTAGTGTCTCTCTTGTAACCTGGATCCCCTCTCTCGTAACCTGGATCCACTTACTGTGGATGTTCCTTTGGTTCTCTCTTATTTGTGTGAGTTGCTCTATGCTGGGTTGCTTTATTCTTCTATTAAGGCCCACTTATTAGCTGTCTCTGCTTGTCTGCCTTTATCTCCTCCTTTAGCTTCTAGGCGTCCTTCATATTAGGCCTCCATAAATTATTCAGATAAAAAGATTGAATTTCTGGATGTTCAGTTTTTTTAGATGAGAATGGTGAAATGGGGACCACACTATACAGGAAAACATGTTGGAAGAATACATTGCTTAGTTACGACAGCATGCATCCGTGACGTACGTTCTCTAATATAGTAAAAGGACAAGTACTGAGAACATCCAGACTAATCACTGATGATTCACAACTTCACAGTGAGTTAGAATTGCTATCTGACAACTTTAAACAACGTGGCTATAATAAACAGTAAGTGACATTGTATGTAATTTCAAAAAGTTGAGGGGAACACAAGGCAAAGCATGATTTAGTAATAAAGGCATGGCACTGGAAAAAGTGAGCAATGAAAACAAGGAGTTGAGTGTTAGAGTGCCAATGTAATACAGCAGTGATATAAAAGGCATCTGCAAAATTGTGAGAAATAACTGGAAAATTTTAGCCAACAGTGATGAACTTAGGTTGATAGTGGACAACTTTCCTAAGTTTTTGTATAAAAGGAACAAAAGTCTTCAGCAACATTTACGCAAAACAACTACCAGCTTTAATACAAAGTTGTCTGCAAGTGAAAGGGTCGGGCCTTATTGTTGCCGGCGATGCAAGGCTTGTAAAGAAATTTCTAAAAACACTTTCATACACCCGATTACAGGGGTAAGATGCCAACCTAAACTTTATGCTGATTGTTGCTCATGCAGTGTGATTTGTCTTTCCAGTTGTGGATCCTGTACTTATTTTATGTGGGTAAAATGAACAGAAGATTAAAAGAACACATACTGCAGCACCTAAGTGACATTAGACTTAATAAAAAATCCAGTGCTTTATATCAGCACAAGTTAAATAAACCTGAACATAACTTTACTTTCATGGTACTACAGTTATGTGAACCAGATAAAAGAGGGGGTGATATACACAATCGAACAGAAGTGGCAGAAGCCCGTTGGGATAGCAGATTTACAAGCTGATAAACTCCCAGGGTTGAATGAATATCTTCCCCTAAAACCCACTTTGAGAGAATGCAAGCTCAGGCACTGAAATGGTTAACTTGCTATAAGCAAGAGCTCTGAAAAAGAGGAAAGAGATCTGGTGCAGCTTTGAGTCTGTGATTGGTCAAGTGTTACTTAAAATAGTTAAACACACTTTGTTCTTTGATCTGATGAGGGAATTGTCCAAAAGCGCTTATCTTTTTATGCTTTACAATTAAATTTATGGTTTTAGCTGTCTAGGTCCTTGTTGATTTTTTGCTGTTTACAAATGTTATGAATACTGCAACAGTAAAATGGAAGGACATAGTACAGTTGTGTAAAAACTTACCATAACAGTAGATGTCCTTCTCTTCACTGTTGCAGTATTCACTTCCTCCCGTCTCCCCCCTTGTCCATTTCTCTTCTGGATATACTGGTTGCCTCTTGGGTTTCCTTGGACTGGCATTCCTACTGGCGCAATCAGTTCTAAATGGAATATCTTGACATCACCTTTATGCCATGTGCTATGCGAGGAGCATACGTGTGACATACGGCATACCTTAAGCAACCTAAGGGTTTGGTATACTGGCTGGACGTGTGGCTGCCCTAGGCAGGGGATCCCTAATGTTATGAATACTGCAACAGTGAAGAGAAGAACATTTACTATTATGGTAAGATTTTACACAGCTGCATTTTCTCCCTTCTTTTGGAAATGGCCAAGGGCAATTACCACAAGCTTCCTCACAGACTGGATCTACTCAGACAAGAACAGAGGTGTTTGATACACCCTGACCTCAGTCACCTTCAGCTGACTGCCTGGATGATAGAGTCTTAATTCCTTTTAGGCATGTGTTTACTGAGGACATGCAGCAGGTACTAATAGAGGCAAGAAAGCCTTCTACTAGAAATCATATATAACCAAATTGAAAAGGTTTTCTAGTTGGTACCAATAGCGTAATCATTCATGGTTAGTTGTTCTCTGGTTTTACAATATTTCTGTGAATTACTATCCTATGGCCATTCTTATTCTTCTGTCAAGGTTCATTTATAGGCCATGTCAATATGTCTGCCCAGAGATCCTCCTCTTTCATTGCAGTCTCTTCAAAAACTGGTGACTCCTTCTTGGGATCTTAATCTTGTGTTGGAGAAGCTAACACTTTCTCCATTGGAACCAGCTAATATGGCTGACTTGAGGTTCTTAACACAGAAAACAGTTTTATTGATTGTTCCAACATCTAAAAGAAGGGTATCTGAGTTGCAAGCTCTTATGGTGAGTCAGCCCTACCTCATTTTCCAAAGGGACAGGTTTTCTTTGAGAACTAATCCTTCTTTTAGCCTAAAGTCATATCCGAGTTTATTTTAAGCCAAACTATCCATATCTCCATTTTCTTTCCAGAACCTAAAATGAGAGAGAAGACTCCATACCTTAGATGTCCACAGACAATTAAGGTATTATCTTGACAAAACTAAATCTTTCTGATCTTCAGATCAGTTGTTAATTTTTTGTGAAGGTAAGAAGAAAGTACAACCTATGTCAAAACCAGGTGTTTACAAATGGTTGTCTAAGGATATTACCTTTTGTTACTCCCCATAACAAAACTATTCCAGGCAGGGTCAAGGCCCACTCTACCAGGGCCTTGGTTTCATCTATGCCTTTTTGGAAAAGGTTGGATTCTAAAATCTGCAACTTGGTTCTCTGTGCATACTTTTACAAAGCACTGTAAGCTTGATTCCTTCTGTATGTCCAGATCGTGCTTTGCTAGGACTATTCTCCAGGGGATTCTGGACTCTTCTCCTTCCACCTCATATATATAGTTAGCTGTAGTAATCTACCCATTTAGCTAAGGCGACTACAGCAGAGATCAATATGATGAACTTAGTGCAGTTGTATAAGTAGAACTTACCATAATAGTAGTAGTTTGAATGATCACTGCTGCAGTAGCTCCTCCCTCCATCACCTCTCTTGTTTTTTTGTGTGTGTGTGTGTGTGTGTGTGTGTGTGTGTGTGTGTGTGTGTGTGTGTGTGTTTATGTCAGGGTGTAAACAATTTTTTTTTTTAGTTCCTAGCTTTGTCCTTTCAGGGCTTAACTACCCTCTCTCTGCTGATAGGAAAGCTCTGAAGGACTTTGCACCCAAACCTGTTTTTTAGTCAGCTCAACTCGAGGTACCTTACAGTTTGGGCACATGGAAGGTGCCCTGAAGTTTTGGAAGATGGCCATCTGTTATGTCCTTGGCAGGATATTACCCATATAGCTAAGACTACTGCAGCAATGATCATTTGAACATCTACTGTTATGGTAAGTTAAACTCACATAACTGTACATCTGATGTTGTCACTTTTCATTCTGTCCTAAACTAATGGTTTTGGATTTGAACCATCGGATCCGACTTGGCAGTTGCTAAAGCTCGCATTAAACAAATCTCTCAAATTTCTCCCTTACCCACAATGCACCTTCCCCACATACCTCAGATCTAGTTTGCTGCTTCTATCTAACAGACGTGGTCTACCATTTCTCTCAAGCTGTACAACTTAGATAAGTAAAAATTATTTTGTTGTTGTAAATTGTTAATTTTTATTCTCTTCCATACATTATTTTACATTGCTATATCTTTAATTTCCTTTCGTACCTGGTACTTTTCAGATACTAATGTTAGTATCTCTTCTCTCTTACCATTGTTGGTATTCTCTTACCCTCTTTCTTGCTAGTTAAAAAAAAATCTTTGTCTGTCAAACTTATTTTTCTCTTTATAACACCTCTGATATTGTTGTTGTTATTGTTCCTCAGTGTTCATTATGACTGGCAAACCTGCAGATTTTTAAAAAATGTTCTAAGTATGGGCATGAATTGCCAGTTTCTGATGCCCACACTGTTTGTGTTTATTGTCTGGGCTGTCTTCATTTACAAGAGGATTGCTCAGTATGCAAGGGCTTCAATCCTTGCACTCTTACGGAGTGAAAGAACAAGTTGATAGTTAAAGGTCTCATTCCTTCATCAGTTGGAGAAGCTATATCTGAGATGCCTAAACCAAAATCATCTTCTTCAAAATCTTCTTCATCTGACTCTTCAGGAAAGAGAAGTCAGAAGGACCCAGTCTCAACCCTGGATCCAAAATAATTGAAAGTGCAGGAGCCTACTGCTTCATCGGATACTGCTAAACCTAAGCAGACTGTCTCAACATTACCAGATCTGACCCTGGCAAAGTCTGATCAGAAGAAAGTAAAACTGTTGGACCCTACCTTATTGGATCCAACTCTGACAGAAATCATGGAGAGGCCTATGCTTCAATGCACCAGATACTCTCCATCCTTGGATCCAGTTCCTGACAGGCTCCCATCACCCTTCCTACAAAGACCGACATATCCATCTGTATACTCCACTCGTTCTTCCAGAAGCCTCACAGAAGATGTGGAGAGAGTCGTGAGGAAGATCCTTTCAGTGCAGTGACAGATTGGTTTTCCTTCACTGCCCCCCTGGGTCAGGTTATCTGTTGTCAAAGGAAAAATATACTTTAAAAATGATCAAAACACGGTAGGTTCAGGTTAAGGCACTTTAATCTTGCAGCAAGGAGACAAAAACGTGCTAATACAGAGTTTGTCTAACTAGAAACAGGAAATGCTAACATTTTTATACACTTTTCTAATAAGACATTGCCTACCAAGCTGACGTAGTGAATCACAAGTTCTGTCATCATCATTTAGTAATAATTGTTTTTACAATATTCTGCTGATTTATCAATTTTTGTGAGAAATCTCCTAATGAAAACAACGTGGCCTTGGCTACCACCGGTTAGATATATGCAATGTTACCATTCAAGGTACTATGGCTAATTCGAGCACAAAGCAAGTAGTTCATTTCTCTAATAGTCCTTTGTCTATGTTATCTCTAAACCTTTGCAGCTGCACATGTTCTCATACTTCGAACAGAGCTGATTGTTTAAAATCATTACATTTACAGAATATAGCATTGTTCATTCATTTTCTCCTGACCTAGCAGATAATCACCTGCTTCTCAAGTACATTTCCAAAAGCCATAAACATGAATATTGCTGTGCTAGCAGTTACTAGGTCAGAGGGCATCTTGCAAGTTTCAGAAAGCACACTGCAGTTTCAAAAAGCATCTTTTCAGTCTCATATGAAACTCAACTGTATATAAAACAGTGCATATAAAATAGAACGAAAAACGTGCTAACTTATTTAGTTTCTAATTAGCATTAAGCATACACACATTAATACATATTTTTCTGACATTTCCCCCCTGTTAATACTTTTTAATTCTATTTTCAAAAGAATAAACAGTTTGCTTCTTTTCCTAACCTCTTTCATTCAGGATTTGCAGTTAAGAAAGTCATTCAGTTTAAACTTATGAAAGTGTTTCACATTAATTCTTCAAGCTCAGTATTTTGATACATAGTCTCAGAAACTGATATATCTATAAATTCTTTGATTAACTTTTTCATGCAGGGGATACCACAACAAATACATGCTCCTATTAGGAGCAATCCCACACAAATGGCAATCAAGATGTTCATTAGGATGGAACCCCACCCCCCCAAACAAATTCTGGAAAAAGTCCGTCAGAGGGTTTGGGCCTGGCTTGGTCATGGCCGACACCTGCTGTATCACCTCAAGGTGGTCGTTTATCTCATGTTGATGATCTGGTATATACGCACAGCACTCTTCTTTGATTAAAGCGCACGTACAACCCCTTGCCACTAGGGTGAAGTCAAGAGCCATTCGGTTCTGGAGCACTACAGTTCTCATAGCATTCAGTTCATCAGTTATCAGTTCAAGAGCAGAAAAAGTTGCATTACTCATTACTTCGAGAAGTTTGGACAGTTTTCACAGCTCCCAAATCGATTTCACTGCACCATATGCAGGTAATATGCCTGCCCATGATATAACAGCATCACTCAAGTCCATGTGCGTCAGTTTGGTACCCACGGTATGATGGTCTTTCCAGCCCACCTCGATCTGTCCCACGGGATTTTCAGGCATTTTGACAGCTTTCTTGGCCACATCTCGGTATTTGAATATTTCCCTGAGGCAAAACTGCAGTGTGTCGTATGGCCAGGACCAGGTACCCCAAAAAACAACTGCCGGACCAATTCTCAGGTAACCATTTATATGCTTTTTTACCACACACAAAATAACAATCCTCTACCTTAGTAGTTACTTTGTTACAAAGTGGCTGCCCTGCATGAAACATTTTCCTATCTATTACAGATAGTTGTTTAAAAAGTACAGGATTACGTTGCACTTGGTCGATAGTCTTATGCATGGACTCAAGAAATGAGTCATAATTTGAACTACAAGTTCCACCCATTTTGTTTGCTTTGGTATAACATTTGTAATGTACAGTCACATTGCACTTGCTCCAACCCACTTGGATTGTGTCATTTTTATAAAAAACATACAATTCCCTTTTGTGTCACAGGCAAATACAGTACTACCTTATCATATGCTTTAATAGCTACTGTGTCATAAACAAAATTTTCCCAGGTCTCATTGACCCCTAGGGGGACTGCAGTCATTAATAACCCCCCGTATGCTGTTTGTATGGCTGTGCAAATCCAGCAGTTCGAAATATTGAAAGTCTCAGCATACACACATGTAATTGCCTGATAAGTGTTAAAGTTTGGGTGCCAGTCTATGTTCGGCTCATTACGTTTAATCAGTTCAACTTTTGTGGCAGGAAAAAGGAAAGGCCACAACAAAAAGAACAATGTTATCAGTATAGCTACCAGAATAATCATGCAAGTTTTCTGAGGTTGTTCTGTGTCTCTGTTTGCTCTATACCTGGTCATTTTGTTCTCGTTGTACAACAGTAACAGGGTTTTTGTCCAGTTCAAAGTTCTTAACCAGTTTACAGTGTGTCAAATGAATCCAGGATGCTCACTCCGCGATCTTGACTGCAGTGGGTGTTGATAGTAGTACCTGGTACAGCCCTTCCCACTTCGGAGAACTCCAGTTTTTTCTCTTCACTATCTTCACCCAGGCCCATGTGCCTGGGGCTACTGCTGCTTACGATGGCTTTGTTTGCTCTTTATCTGAAACAGAATTTAACTGCAAAAATTTGTTATTCAAAAATCACCTCATATACCCTGCAAGTGAACTGTCAGCCTCCTGCTCTGCAGACATGAGAGGTTTCCATTGAGGTGTATAATATGCCCTCCCAAACAGAACTTCAAAAGGATTTAACCCTTTTGCATTTGGAACAGTTCTCATGCTCAACAGTGCCAGAGGTAAACAGTGCACCCAGTTCTTTTGTGTCTCACTAATTAATTTTCTAAGCTTATTCTTCAACACCCCATTATGCCTCTCTACTAATCCTGCAGATTGGGGGTGGTATGCACAATGGCTTTTCAGCGATATCCCGAAATAGCGACTAAGTTGCTGTATAGTTTGATTTACAAAGTGTGTACCATTGTCACTATAAATCTTTTCTGGTATGCCAAATCTAGGAATAATTTCTATAACAAGGACTTTTGCAACAGTAGCTGCATCTGGATTTTTTGTTGGAAAAGCTTCCACCCATTTGGAAAACATATCTATAATGACAAGGCAGTATTTCTTATTTTCGCATTTGTTCAGTTCTATAAAATCCATACAAATAGTATGGAATGGATTCAGTGGTATAGGGAAATTCCCTTGCTTGGGTTTCAATGCCCCTTGTGCATGATGCTTGTTACAAACATGGCATGCTGCGCAAAAATTTTTGTATAGTTTGCACTCGATTCACTAACTGTACCATCCCCACTGTTGAGACATGGCATTGCCCATGGCTCAACAAAGCTGCATATCTAAACAAGTTAGATGGTAAGATCGGTTTCTTTTCTTTGGAGATGTACAGTCCCTTCTCAAGGATTGCTCCTCGTCTTATCCACTTCTGTTTTTCTACATTTGTAGTAAGTGTCTGCATTGTTTTTAACATTTCTAAGTCTAAAATCTCAGATGGTTGTAATTCCTCACTTAAAAGAAAAACTTCTGAAGCTGAAGCTGCTTGTTTTGCAGCTGTATCAGCCCTCGCATTACCTTTTGAAATTCTATCCTGTTGTTTGGTATGAGCTACGCATTTACAAATAGCTACTTTCTGAGGTAACTGAATAGAGTCTAACAAATCTAAAATAAATTGCGCATGGTTAATTGGTTTACCAGTAGATGTTATCATCCCTCTATTTTTCCACTGCTGCGCAAAAACATGTGCAGTAGAAAAAGCATACTGACTGTCAGTAAAAATGTTTACTTTCTTACCTTTTGCTAAGGTACACGCCCTTGTCAAGGCAATTAATTCTGTTGCTTGTGCAGATAAGTTGTGTGGTAAAGACTTTGCTTCTAAAATCTTGGTATCAGAAACTACTGTATACCCCACTAGATTCTGTACTGCAGGACCCCTCCTGCACAAGCCGTCCGCATAGTATGTCACCTCGGCATTATCCAAGGGAACATCTGTAAGGTCTTTTCTAGGTAGTGTCTTTTGCTTAATCTCCTGCAGGCAGCAGTGTGGTTTGCCATCTGCAGGGGTTGGGAGCAAGGTTGACAGATTCAAAGTAGTGCATTGTTCAATTGTCATATGAGGTTGGCTCAACAGTATAGTCATACAGGAAAGATGTCTAGCAGGAGAAAGATATGCTACTTTTTCTTGCAGTAAAATAATCGCGACTGCATGAGGCACTCTCAATGTGAGAGGGTGGAACAATACTACTGAGGCTGAAGTCTGCACTGCCATTGCATCTGCGACTACTGCTTGTACACAGTGGGGCAAGGATCGCGCCACTGGGTCTAGCTGTGATGAATAATAAGCTATGGGGCGTTGTTTGTCCCCATGCTGTTGTGTTAACACTGATGTCATATAACCTGGCTTAAAATCTACAGTTTGGAAAAATCGCTTATGATAGTTTGGAAATCCTAAAACTAAGGAAGAAGCTATCAGTTGTTTCAGTTTGCAGAAAGCTGATTCTGCGTCTGGTGTCCACTGTAATAAATCCTGTGCTGCCATCGGCTTTTTGAATATCAAATTAGTCAGCGGAGCAGACTCCAAAGCATAGTTTGATATCCAACTCCGACAAATGTTAGTAGTACCCAGGAAGGACATAATTTCCTTCTTGGTAGTTGGTTTAGGCACTTGTAATATTGCTATTTTTCTGTCTTCATCTAATATTCTGCCTTCTTTGGATATTACATATCCCAGGTATTTGACCTGTTTTTTCCAAAGTTGCAGTTTGTTTTTGTTTACCTTGTGTCCTTGAGTGGCTAAAAATTGTAATAACGCTATGGTATCCTCTCTGCATTCTTGCTGGGTGGGGGCTGCCAGCAGAATGTCGTCTACATAAAGTAAAATCTGACTGCCTTTCGGTGGGATAAATCCTGCCAGGTTACTTGCCATTTCTTGTGCGAATATTGCTGGACTTTCACAATATCCCTGTGGTAGACTCGTATATGTATACCGTTTCCCCTGAAATATAAATGCAAACCAATGTTGGCTATCTGGGTGTATCGGTATTGAGAAAAATGCATTGCTAATATCTACCACAGAAAAATACTTCTGTTGAGGTTTCAAATCATTCAATAAAGTGTGTGGATCTGGCACCGTAGGTGCCCTGGGTATAACTGCGTCATTTACAGCTTGTAAATCTTGGACTATATGCCATTCCCTGTTTGCTTTCCTAACAGGAAATAAGGGTGTATTACACGGTGAATCAGGGGATTCTATTAAGACTCCTTCCTTAAGTAAGGCTGCTATTATAGGTTTGATTCCTATTTCTGCATCCTTTCTTAAGGGATACTGTCTCTTTTGAGGTCTAAATGCTGATTTTGGCGTAATAGTAACTGGTCCTGCTGTACGAATAAGTCCTACATCTGATTTCCCTGTTGACCAGAGAGTCTCTGGTATGTCTCGCAAGGCTTTTTCCTCTTCCTCTAGTAAGAGTGCTACTCAGCTATCCTCACTTGCCTGTGAGTGCACAGCTGGGTGTGTCTGTGTTATCCAATTCAATTTCTGCTTCTGTACTCCTTGTTCAGAGAGTTCTAACTCTGTCTGTTTTTCTCACCTTGTGACTTTTTCTCCTAGGTCTGCCCACTTCAGATTTCTATCTTTAGTTAAGCTTACATGTGGTAATCGATTAGATTTGTAAAGTGCTAGGAATTCCTGGGGCAATGAACAGCTTACTACACTGTTTCCTTCTGTGTCCCAGTACAAATTTCGTAATACTAACCTATTAGAATGGTTTCCAAACAGTTCTTGCTCATATTCTTTATCAGGTCCTGGTCTGTTACAGTAATATAGAGTGCACTGCAACAAATGCTGTTTATCAGTGTCAAGGGAGGGGGATTTACTGATGGCTACGTTCATCAGTTCTTCGGTTACTGCCCCTGGACCAGTCGTAACTAAGTCCTGGCTGTACCAATAAAATGTTTCACCCTCCGGTCGCACTACAAAAGTATCCATTTGTCGCTGTGCTTCCATACCCTGCATAGTTGGAACTACGGCTATGCCAAATATCTGCATTAAGTCTCTGCCCAAGAGATTCACTGGGCATTTTGCAGAAACAACAATTTTGCCTTTCTGGGTCATCCCTGAAACAGGGTCAGTTATCACTATGTTATGGGAGAGTGGCTCCTGATACAGCTGTCCATTAGCTGCTTTCACTAATATGTAGTCCTGTGATTCTGAGTTTTCTGGTAGTTTGGAAGGATGTATCAGGGTTCGTGAAGCCCCTGAGTCACACAGGAATTTGACTTCCCTCCCTTCTACCAGAAGTGTAACTTCCGGTTTTGTGTCTGCTAAGTAGAGCTCTAAGCTCAATAATGCTAAATCCAAAATTTCATTTTCTTCATTATCTATGAATTCATGTACATCCTCTAGTCCTTCTGTCACATCCTCTACTCTTTCTACCACGTTTGCATTTGTCTTTTCTTGTTTAATCCTATCCAGTGATTCTTGACTATCATATAGTCATTCCTCACCCTCCTTATCTTCTGTGGTTACCTTCTTATTTAGTCTGCAATCCCTTGCCAAATGTCCCTTTTTCCCGCATTTGAAACATTCACCCCTTTTCTTTCTTTCTTCATAGTCTTCTGATTGTTTATCAGATTGTTTGTTTCCCTGGGTATTCTTCCCAGTTTGTACTACAAAGACTTCTGATCCGTCTTCTACTGCAAATACTTGAGTTTTCTTTTTCTTTTTGCTATTAAAATGCCTTTCGGCATGTCTTGCATATTCAAGTAATGACTGTAATCTACTTGTTCGATGATCTACCATGTGCTTTGTAATAAAGCTGCTAATGGGTGCAATACTGCCTTTTAAAAATGCATTCTTTAGCTGTTGCTCATATGGGGAATCATGTGTTTGATCTTCAGGTACCTGCATTCCACAATGGTTATTAAAACATTCTAATAATCTGGCATAATATCTAACAACAGTTTCACCTTCTTGTTGTATGCATTGATTAATGCAAGTTCAATCAGCCCTAGGCTTCCATTTCTCAGAGATTCGGTCTGTCAGACCTTTCACTCTGTTGTCCAGTTCTGCGTTACTATGTGGGAGTGGCCTAAGCTCTGCATCACGGGGATTCCAGTTGCCACTGATCATGTGCCAATCTGGACCTACAATTTGTCTAACTACTTTTTCTACTTCTTCTCCATTCAAATGGTAACTTAACCTCATGCCCTGTAAGTCTTCTAAAAATTTTCTAAAATTAACTTTTGGATGGGGAATTCCCTCTGTGGCTTTCCGGATGTCTTCCGGTGTCCACGGTCTATATACTAGAAGAGTTGGATCCTGTCCTGCCTGTCCTGCCTGTGGATTTGGTACTTCTATGAGTGGACATATTTCTTCCTCACTCATAGCTTGTGAATTTCTATTTATTTCATATAATTCAATATCCCCTCTCAAGTTGCGTGTTCGAGACCTGGTCTCGATAGGATCCCTGACAAATGGTTTTGATTTTGCAGGAACAGCTGGATATAGCGGAGGTGGATCAGCTTGTCCACTCGCTTCATATTCCGGTAAGGGAAGCGGAGGGGGTGGAGGAGGGGCTGTTGCTATTACCAAGTTATTATCTTCTTTATCTAAGAACATTACTTTTGAATTTTTAATCTTTTGTTCCCTGCGGTTTGCTTCCTCAAGCCACCTGTGTGCCTGAGGGACTCCTAATTGTCGTTGCTTTTTTAGCTGACCTTTTGCATCTGTCTTAAGTTGTCTAACAAGTTTAATAAGTGAAGATTTATCTAAATTACCATCAAATTTGTATTTATCAACCCATTTTGTATAATACTTAACATTATCGGCACGCTGTAATTGCATATATTTCGCGTCTTCGGTTAGGGGCGGGTCTCGGGAACTTTTCTTGCACTGATTTCCCATGTTGCCTTAACTAAGTTAAAAATTGTTATGTAACCCTTCTTATCATGTGGTACCATGATTTTACACCTTTTCACAGTTTATCTAGAATAACTGCCTACCTATTCTGTTTCCCTGATCTATGACAAGACAGCAATCTTTTTGTCCCTGATCTGCACATGCAAATCTCCCTGACAAAACAGTACTGTAACAAGTCCCTGATCTAAAACAGAAAAAAGGTAAATTCCTCCTTACCTGACCCTCCATGAGTTGATCCACCGGAACGTTGACTCATCCTCCAATCCCAGATCAGAAACAGTGGCTGGCCTCTTTCGAACGACAATTCAGTCGGAGGTCTTTCAAAACAGAAGAGCCGATGTGGCCACTTCTCCGTACGGGTACATGCCACCGGGCCCAATTCTGACCTGGGCCTAGAGTGAGAGGCACTTTCTGGTCCGAAGGACCAAACTGTCAAAGGAAAAATTTAGTTTAAAAATGATCAAAACACGGTAGGTTCAGGTTAAGGCACTTTAATCTTGCAGCTAGGAGACAAAAACGTGCTAATACAGAGTTTGTCTAACTAGAAACAGGAAATGCTAACATTTTTATACACTTTTCTAATAAGACATTGCCTACCAAGCTGACGTAGCGAATCACAAATTCTGTCATCATCATTTAGTAATAATTGTTTTTACAATATTCTGCTGATTTATCAATTTTTGTGAGAAATCTCCTAAGGAAAACAACATGGCCTTGGCTACCACCGGTTAGATATATGCAATGTTACCATTCAAGGTACTATGGCTAATTCGAGCACAAAGCAAGTAGTTCATTTCTCTAATAGTCCTTTGTCTAAGTTATCTCTAAACCTTTGCAGCTGCACATGTTCTCATACTTCGAACAGAGCTGATTGTTTAAAATCATTACATTTACAGAATATAGCATTGTTCATTCATTTTCTCCTGACCTAGCAGACAATCACCTGCTTCTCAAGTACATTTCCAAAAGCCATAAACATGAATATTGCTGTGCTAGCAGTTACTAGGTCAGAGGGCATCTTGCAAGTTTCAGAAAGCACTCTGCAGTTTCAAAAAGCATCTTTTCAGTCTCATATGAAACTCAACTGTATATAAAACAGTGCATATAAAATAGAACGAAAAACGTGCTAACTTATTTAGTTTCTAATTAGCATTAAGCATACACACATTAATACATATTTTTCTGACATTTCCCCCCTGTTAATACTTTTTAATTCTATTTTCAAAAGAATAAACAGTTTGCTTCTTTTCCTAACCTCTTTCATTCAGGATTTGCAGTTAAGAAAGTCATTCAGTTTAAACTTATGAAAGTGTTTCACATTCTAACAATTCTTCAAGCTCAGTATTTTGATACATAGTCTCAGAAACTGATATATCTATAAATTCTTTGATTAACTTTTTCATGCAGGGGATACCACAACAAATACATGCTCCTATTAGGAGCAATCCCACACAAATGGCAATCAAGATGTTCATTAGGATGGAACCCCACCCCCCAAACAAATTCTGGAAAAAGTCCGTCAGAGGGTTTGGGCCTGGCTTGGTCATGGCCGACACCTGCTGTATCACCTCAAGGTGGTCATTTATCTCATGTTGATGATCTGGTATATACGCACAGCACTCTTCTTTGATTAAAGCGCACGTACAACCCCTTGCCGCTAGGGTGAAGTCAAGAGCCATTCGGTTCTGGAGCACTACAGTTCTCATAGCATTCAGTTCATCAGTTATCAGTTCAAGAGCAGAAAAAGTTGCATTACTCATTACTTCGAGAAGTTTGGACAGTTTTCACAGCTCCCAAATCGATTTCACTGCACCATATGCAGGTAATATGCCTGCCCACGATATAACAGCATCACTCAAGTCCATGTGCGTCAGTTTGGTACCCACGGTATGATGGTCTTTCCAGCCCACCTCGATCTGTCCCACGGGATTTTCAGGCTTTTTGACAGCTTTCTTGGCCACATCTCGGGTATTTCGAATATTTCCCTGAGGCAAAACTGCAGTGTGTCGTATGGCCAGGACCAGGTACCCCAAAAAACAACTGCCGGACCAATTCTCAGGTAACCATTTATATGCTTTTTTACCACACACAAAATAACAATCCTCTACCTTAGTAGTTACTTTGTTACAAAGTGGCTGCCCTGCATGAAACATTTTCCTATCTATTACAGATAGTTGTTTAAAAAGTACAGGATTACGTTGCACTTGGTCGATAGTCTTATGCATGGACTCAAGAAATGAGTCATAATTTGAACTACAAGTTCCACCCATTTTGTTTGCTTTGGTATAACATTTGTAATGTACAGTCACATTGCACTTGCTCCAACCCACTTGGATTGTGTCATTTTTATAAAAACATACAATTCCCTTTTGTGTCACAGGCAAATACAGTACTACCTTATCATATGCTTTAATAGCTACTGTGTCATAAACAAAATTTTCCCAGGTCTCATTGACCCCTAGGGGGACTGCAGTCATTAATAACCCCCCGTATGCTGTTTGTATGGCTGTGCAAATCCAGCAGTTCGAAATATTGAAAGTCTCAGCATACACACGTGTAATTGCCTGATAAGTGTTAAAGTTTGGGTGCCAGTCTATGTTCGGCTCATTACGTTTAATCAGTTCAACTTTTGTGGCAGGAAAAAGGAAAGGCCACAACAAAAAGAACAATGTTATCAGTATAGCTACCAGAATAATCATGCAAGTTTTCTGAGGTTGTTCTGTGTCTCTGTTTGCTCTATACCTGGTCATTTTGTTCTCGTTGTACAACAGTAACAGGGTTTTTGTCCAGTTCAAAGTTCTTAACCAGTTTACAGTGTGTCAAATGAATCCAGGATGCTCACTCCGCGATCTTGACTGCAGTGGGTGTTGATAGTAGTACCTGGTACGGCCCTTCCCACTTCGGAGAACTCCAGTTTTTTCTCTTCACTATCTTCACCCAGGCCCATGTGCCTGGGGCTACTGCTGCTTACGATGGCTTTGTTTGCTCTTTATCTGAAACAGAATTTAACTGCAAAAATTTGTTATTCAAAAATCACCTCATATACCCTGCAAGTGAACTGTCAGCCTCCTGCTCTGCAGACATGAGAGGTTTCCATTGAGGTGTATAATATGCCCTCCCAAACAGAACTTCAAAAGGAGTTAACCCTTTTGCATTTGGAACAGTTCTCATGCTCAACAGTGCCAGAGGTAAACAGTGCACCCAGTTCTTTTGTGTCTCACTAATTAATTTTCTAAGCTTATTCTTCAACACCCCATTATGCCTCTCTACTAATCCTGCAGATTGGGGGTGGTATGCACAATGGCTTTTCAGCGATATCCCGAAATAGCGACTAAGTTGCTGTATAGTTTGATTTACAAAGTGTGTGCCATTGTCACTATAAATCTTTTCTGGTATGCCAAATCTAGGAATAATTTCTTTAACAAGGACTTTTGCAACAGTAGCTGCATCTGGATTTTTTGTTGGAAAAGCTTCCACCCATTTGGAAAACATATCTATAATGACAAGGCAGTATTTCTTATTTTCGCATTTGTTCAGTTCTATAAAATCCATACAAATAGTATGGAATGGATACGGTGGTATAGGGAAATTCCCTTGCTTGGGTTTCAATGCCCCTTGTGCATGATGCTTGTTACAAACATGGCATGCTGCGCAAAAATTTTTGTATAGTTTGCACTCGATTCACTAACTGTACCATCCCCACTGTTGAGACATGGCATTGCCCATGGCTCAACAAAGCTGCATATCTAAACAAGTTAGATGGTAAGATCGGTTTCTTTTCTTTGGAGATGTACAGTCCCTTCTCAAGGATTGCTCCTCGTCTTATCCACTTCTGTTTTTCTACATTTGTAGTAAGTGTCTGCATTGTTTTTAACATTTCTAAGTCTAAAATCTCAGATGGTTGTAATTCCTCACTTAAAAGAAAAACTTCTGAAGCTGAAGCTGCTTGTTTTGCAGCTGTATCAGCCCTCGCATTACCTTTTGAAATTCTATCCTGTTGTTTGGTATGAGCTACGCATTTACAAATAGCTACTTTCTGAGGTAACTGAATAGAGTCTAACAAATCTAAAATAAATTGCGCATGGTTAATTGGTTTACCAGTAGATGTTATCATCCCTCTATTTTTCCACTGCTGCGCAAAACATGTGCAGTAGAAAAGCATACTGACTGTCAGTAAAAATGTTTACTTTCTTACCTTTTGCTAAGGTACACGCCCTTGTCAAGGCAATTAATTCTGTTGCTTGTGCAGATAAGTTGTGTGGTAAAGACTTTGCTTCTAAAATCTTGGTATCAGAAACTACTGTATACCCCACTAGATTCTGTACTGCAGGACCCCTCCTGCACGAGCCGTCCACATAGTATGTCACCTCAGCATTATCCAAGGGAACATCTGTAAGGTCTTTTCTAGGTAGTGTCTTTTGCTTAATCTCCTGCAGGCAGCAGTGTGGTTTGCCATCTGCAGGGGTTGGGAGCAAGGTTGACAGATTCAAAGTAGTGCATTGTTCAATTGTCATATGAGGTTGGCTCAACAGTATAGTCATACAGGAAAGATGTCTAGCAGGAGAAAGATATGCTACTTTTTCTTGCAGTAAAATAATCGCGACTGCATGAGGCACTCTCAATGTGAGAGGGTGGAACAATACTACTGAGGCTGAAGTCTGCACTGCCATTGCATCTGCGACTACTGCTTGTACACAGTGGGGCAAGGATCGCGCCACTGGGTCTAGCTGTGATGAATAATAAGCTATGGGGCATTGTTTGTCCCCATGCTGTTGTGTTAACACTGATGTCATATAACCTGGCTTAAAATCTACAGTTTGGAAAAATCGCTTATGATAGTTTGGAAATCCTAAAACTAAGGAAGAAGCTATCAGTTGTTTCAGTTTGCAGAAAGCTGATTCTGCTTCTGGTGTCCACTGTAATAAATCCTGTGCTGCCATCGGCTTTTTGAATATCAAATTAGTCAGCGGAGCAGACTCCAAAGCATAGTTTGATATCCAACTCCGACAAATGTTAGTAGTACCCAGGAAGGACATAATTTCCTTCTTGGTAGTTGGTTTAGGCGCTTGTAATATTACTATTTTTCTGTCTTCATCTAATATTCTGCCTTCTTTGGATATTACATATCCCAGGTATTTGACCTGTTTTTTCCAAAGTTGCAGTTTGTTTTTGTTTACCTTGTGTCCTTGAGTGGCTAAAAATTGTAATAACGCTATGGTATCCTCTCTGCATTCTTGCTGGCTGGGGGCTGCCAGCAGAATGTCGTCTACATAAAGTAAAATCTCACTGCCTTTCGGTGGGATAAATCCTGCCAGGTTACTTGCCATTTCTTGTGCGAATATTGTTGGACTTTCACAATATCCTTGTGGTAGACTTCAGATATGTATACCTTCCCCTGAAATATAAATGCAAACCAATGTTGGCTATCTGGGTGTATCGGTATTGAGAAAAATGCATTGCTAATATCTACCACAGAAAAATACTTCTGTTGAGGTTTCAAATCATTCAATAAAGTGTGTGGATCTGGCACCGTAGGTGCCCTGGGTATAACTTTCGTCATTTACAGCTTGTAAATCTTGGACTATATGCCATTCCCTGTTTGCTTTCCTAACAGGAAATAAGGGTGTATTACACGGTGAATCAGGGGATTCTATTAAGACTCCTTCCTTAAGTAAGGCTGCTATTATAGGTTTGATTCCTATTTCTGCATCCTTTCTTAAGGGATACTGTCTCTTTTGAGGTCTAAATGCTGATTTTGGCGTAATAGTAACTGGTCCTGCTGTACGAATAAGTCCTACATCTGATTTCCCTGTTGACCAGAGAGTCTCTGGTATGTCTCGCAAGGCTTTTTCCTCTTCCTCTAGTAAGAGTGCTACTCAGCTATCCTCACTTGCCTGTGAGTGCACAGCTGGGTGTGTCTGTTTTATCCAATTCAATTTCTGCTTCTGTACTCCTTGTTCAGAGAGTTCTAACTCTGTCTGTTTTTCTCACCTTGTGACTTTTTCTCCTAGGTCTGTCCACTTCAGATTTCTATCTTTAGTTAAGCTTACATGTGGTAATCGATTAGATTTGTAAAGTGCTAGGAATTCCTGGGGCAATGAACAGCTTACTACACTGTTTCCTTCTGTGTCCCAGTACAAATTTCGTAATACTAACCTATTAGAATGGTTTCTAAACAGTTCTTGCTCATATTCTTTATCAGGTCCTGGTCTGTTACAGTAATATAGAGTGCACTGCAACAAATGCTGTTTATCAGTGTCAAGGGAGGGGGATTTACTCATGGCTACGTTCATCAGTTCTTCGGTTACTGCCCCTGGACCAGTCGTAACTAAGTCCTGGCTGTACCAATAAAATGTTTCACCCTCCGGTCGCACTACAAAAGTATCCGTTTGTCGCTGTGCTTCCATACCCTGCATAGTTGGAACTACGGCTATGCCAAATATCTGCATTAAGTCTCTGCCCAAGAGATTCACTGGGCATTTTGCAGAAACAACAATTTTGCCTTTCTGGGTCATCCCTGAAACAGGGTCAGTTATCGCTATGTTATGGGAGAGTGGCTCCCGATACAGCTGTCCATTAGCTGCTTTCACTAATATGTAGTCCTGTGATTCTGAGTTTTCTGGTAGTTTGGAAGGATGTATCAGGGTTCGTGAAGCCCCTGAGTCACACAGGAATTTGACTTCCCTCCCTTCTACCAGAAGTGTAACTTCCGGTTTTGTGTCTGCTAAGTAGAGCTCTAAGCTCAATAATGCTAAATCCAAAATTTCATTTTCTTCATTATCTATGAATTCATGTACATCCTCTAGTCCTTCTGTCACATCCTCTACTCTTTCTACCACGTTTGCATTTGTCTTTTCTTGTTTAATCCTATCCAGTGATTCTTGACTATCATATAGTCATTCCTCACCCTCCTTATCTTCCGTGGTTACCTTCTTATTTAGTCTGCAATCCCTTGCCAAATGTCCCTTTTTCCCGCATTTGAAACATTCACCCCTTTTCTTTCTTTCTTCATAGTCTTCTGATTGTTTATCAGATTGTTTGTTTCCCTGGGTATTCTTCCTAGTTTGTACTACAAAGACTTCTGATCCGTCTTCTACTGCAAATACTTGAGTTTTCTTTTTCTTTTTGCTATTAAAATGCCTTTCGGCATGTCTTGCATATTCAAGTAATGACTGTAATCTACTTGTTCGATGATCTACCATGTGCTTTGTAATAAAGCTGCTAATGGGTGCAATACTGCCTTTTAAAAATGCATTCTTTAGCTGTTGCTCATATGGGGAATCATGTGTTTGATCTTCAGGTACCTGCATTCCACAATGGTTATTAAAACATTCTAATAATCTGGCATAATATCTATCAACAGTTTCACCTTCATGTTGTATGCATTGATTAATGCAAGTTCAATCAGCCCTAGGCTTCCATTTCTCAGAGATTCGGTCTGTCAGACCTTTCACTCTGTTGTCCAGTTCTGCGTTACTATGTGGGAGTGGCCTAAGCTCTGCATCACGGGGATTCCAGTTGCCACTGATCATGTGCCAATCTGGACCTACAATTTGTCTAACTACTT
>NC_056741.1:1372599303-1372614303 GCF_019279795.1 Protopterus annectens | reverse complement strand
CCCTAGCTCTCGGAACCTCAGCAGACTTGGGCTCTGTCTCCGCTCATGCTTCAGAGGTGGGTCTCTCAGAAGGGGGGTGTGACCTCTGTTCTGAGGTTGTCCTTCTCAGTTCCAGGATCCCATCCCTCTTTGGGGGGATCCTGCCTTCCAGGTAGTGGAGAGGGCATTGGCCTCTCCAGTCTCTCAGCTGTCCCCTTCTGTATCGGAGTTTTTTTCCCAGGAGTCTCTCTTGTCCAGAGCTGCCAATAACTTCCACACCCAAACAGCGGGCACCTAAGCTGCAAGATACCCCTGCACAGGGCCCCTCTTCTTCTGAGTCCTTCTCAGAGATTCCAACTGAGCAGCCTCCCAGGAAGAAGACGTGTAAGAGGAAACACCGAGATTCCCCTGAGGAATCTGTCAGAGAAGACATGGTCTTTGATGATTGGGAGAGTTCCTCCTGGTCACTCCCAGAAGAAGTTTCCTTTGGAGACATGCTAGAGATCCTGAAAGAGAGGGGTAACCAGAAGCCTAAAGACCCTTCCTCTGAGAAGTCAGTGTACTTGCAGGCTTTTGGTGCTTGCTCATCTACTTCTTGGGTGCCCCCTCCCATTGACAATCTTATTAACTTTGGCGGAGGCGGAGCCTGAATGGCTAACTGAAAGCAGCAATATTTTAGAGCTCCATATAACTAGTTAAATAAGACAGGAAAAAATATTCTTTTTTTTTCTTCAAAGTATAAAATCTTATAGATAAAGGACTAATTTACATAATTAGAAACTTCAGTGAAGTTTTACAAATAATTTCCTGTCAAAAAGCTTGGAGATGTATTCACTTGTTAAAATGAGCAACTCAAAGAATTCTCACCAGGATGCTGCCTTAAAGAAGGAACTACAACAGATGGCATCTACCCTGCAGGAGTTGTCTTTGAAGATGGATGATTTTAAAGAGAACCTGGAAAATCTTAAAACAAGCAGTCAAAACAGGCTGACACCCTCAAGGAAATGCTACAACAACACCAGACAAGGATAACAGGAATAGAGGTTTCTCTAAATGACTTAGAAAGCAGACTTAAGGAAGAGGAAACACATAAAGAACTGCTTCTTAAACAAAACACTTGGTTGGTTAATAAAGTAGATGACTTGGAAAATAGGGAGAGGAGAAATAACATCAGGATTTTCGGATTACCTGAAAACACAGAAAGTGAGGATATTATTTCCTTTTTATCGAGATGGATCCCTGACTTTTTAAATTTAAAAGAAGGACTTTCCTTTGGCATTGAAAGGGCACACAGAGCTCTTGGGAAACTTGCCACTAACTCAAACTCTCCTCCTAGGTTAATAATTATCAGATTTCTTTCATACTTGGACAAGGAAATGATTTTAAGATCTGCTTGGAGGAAGGCACCTCATCTAGAATAATGGAACAAAGGAAAAAAGTGTGGCCAGTGATAAAGTTTCTGAAACAAAATAACATCAAGGCACAACTTGCATATCCAGCTAAGATAAGAATACTGTAGGCCAACAAGATGAGGAGTTTTATTGACTTAGAGGATGCCTCTTCATTTATTAAAACTAATAATGTGATTATTTTACCAGACGATATGGATTGGATGTCACCTTCTCTCAAGAGAACAAAAGAAACAAATGTCTGGACAGATGTCAAAAAGAAGAGGCAAAAGACTGACACTGTTACAGCCAAATTTCTCAAAGCATCTACTATGATATGAATTGTTTTAACATTACTTTAAAGGACCAATTTTACTGCTTGGAATTTTAAAACAAAGGTAACAAACTACTGGAATCTTTATCTATATTTTGTGAAAATAGATGACACATGAGAGTTTTCACATTACCTTAGGTATGTAAAACAGGGTCCTTTTCTTTCACAGAAGGAGGGTTATATAGCACATAAAATATTTATACTGTAAATCAACATACATAGTATATGTGTATTTTCTCTTAATTTTGTCTTTTCTTTCTCTCTCCCCTCTCTTTTCTCATTATTTATTTTAACTGCATCTTGCCTCCCTTTCTAAATTCTCTCCTATTTACTATACTAATATAGTCTGTATATATTTAATAACTCACTATCTATACATAGATAATAGTGTAATATAATCTAGGTTTAAGGTAGACTAATTGGAATAGTGAACTTAATTAATTGTTATTACACTATTTATTCGAATAATGATAGTCACTGTTATGCTTATTGGGACTGGAGACATGTTCATGATTAACTCTGAAATGTTCCATTCATGTACATATGTCCTTTGAATTATTTCCTTTTAGTATTAACAAATACATAAAAAAAAAAAAAAAGAGGGAAAATGTACTGTTGGTTAAGAGAAGTGAAGTTTTCTTCACATTCTATTTGTGTTGCCATAGCAACAGTAAAGAATTGCTTCAGTTTTCTAAGGACACTGTGAATCTGCAAAGCGCATTTAGCCTCACAGATAACAAATAATAATAAAAAAGTAATGTTGTTTAGTTATTAAAATGAAAAACAACCTAAACAAGGTAAAATAAACACATAATAGGACTATTTGTATATATTTTATGATTTATCCTCATAGGATTACATATTCCTGGAAACACAATTGACATGTTCCCAAATTACATGTGCACTGAAATGTAGCTGCTTGATTAAAAAGTATTATAGCAATAACCCACGCCTGGGTGTGGGTAATGCTGAATTTACCCACGGTTGCTGTGGTTTGGTCATAAGGGCGAAATATATAACGAAAGGTACTAAACAAGGATGCCCCCTTTCTCCTATTTTATTTGCTTTGGCTATAGAAATTCTTGCAGAAATAATACGCAATAATCCAATAATAAAAGGAATAGAAGTCTATGACCAGTACATATCTAAAATTATGTTTTTTGCTGATGATATTTTATTAACCCTGTCAAACTCCAGAGAATCATTAGGAGAGCTAGAAGAAGTAATGGAGAAATTTTATAAGATTTCAGGTCTACACTTTAATAGATCAAAATCAAAATTTCTATTTTTAAATAAGAAAAAAGACCTACAAGTTACAGATAAATCCATCATAGGAAAACAAGAACTTACGCTAAATTATTTAGAAATAGTGTTACGCAAAAATATAAACAAAACAATATTAATAAATTATAAAAACATTATTGAAACAATAAAAAATATAGAAAAGTGGAACAAAATTATATTAACTTTTGAAGACAGATTGCAATTAATAAAAATGGTATTATTGCCAAAAATACTATATGTAGCATTAGCAATACAGTTAATTCCTGAAAGATGCATTCTTAAAGAAATAAACTCACGTTTAGTAACATTTTTATGGTATCCCAAAAAGAATAGAGTAGCTCAAACTCATCACATTAGACCCTGGAAACAAGGAGGACTGAACTTCCCAGAAATAGAAACATATATAAAAGCATCTGTGCTTAAAACCACAATAGACTGGATAAACCCAAATTATTTTGCCAACTGGAAAGAGTTAACAATGGCTGTATTAACAAATTAATTTAATCTGTTAAAAAAAATGAACAGTAGCCAAATCAAATAAACCCTGGTATATAATATGCATAAGTATACAATATAGTATAACAAAACCTTCTAAAACAACATTTAGGAAACTTATCAATGCAAACATAGATCTAAAACTTTGGTTTGACTTTTTAACCCTATTTACCATCACTAAGAACTTTCCTCACAAAATATATAGGGAACAATAACCTCCTGGGAACAAAATGGATTATTTTGCTGGTTTCAATGTGTAAATAAATTAAATGTTTTAGATATACATATGATAAAAACTGCTTACAGTATTCCAACACAGGACTGGTTAACCTTACAAAACATTCTAATGTACACTCAAGATTTATGCAGATTGATTAATAATTCCTCATTTAAAGATATTCCAAATCTAATAAGTTTTCTGTATGAATTTATATATAATAGTTGTGAAAATAAAAATTCCATTTCAAATCTATATAAAGAGTTAATAACATATAAAACAATTCCCAAACCATCATACTGGCAGTTCTTAACAAAAGGTCAGTCATTGCAGTTAACAGAAGAAATTAAAAGTAATATCTTACTATCAGTTAATTACACCTCTAACACACAGTACTGGAAAATATTTAACTGGAAATACTTACATAGAGCATTTTTAAAATGATATTTAAAAATATTACGTAAATGATATTTTAATTGAAAATAAAAAAAAAAAAATATTTGAGAAAAAAAACTATCTTATTAACTTGATTGCGCAGCAGGCTTGCAAGGCTACTGACTCCATACAACCAATTCCCCAGAGACCAGATAAAATACTTTCAGCTCCAAAGAACCACCAACATTGGGCTAAGGGGTTAGCAGTAGATGCTACGGTGATGGCGGTGGTTACCAAAAAGGAACTAGCTGAAGAGAGTTCCACTGTTCATCCCCCTAATCAAGAGTCTAGGACGATGGAAATATTTGGAAAGCGAGTATATGCTTCATCAGCCTTCACTGTAAGGTCTTTGAGTTTTATGGCACATTTCACTAGGCTCCAGATGGATATGGTCAACGAACTGTCAGATACTCTAGCAGGAGCTGTGCCTGTGGAAGTCAAGGATAGAGTGGCCTCCCATCTAGCCACCCTGGTGTCTATTTCCAATGTGCATGCAGCCAAAGGGACGACCAGGGCAGCAGGTTCAGGCATTGCCATAAAGCTTCATGCCTGGATAAGCTTGTGTGAGTTTGCAGAGCCATTTATGTCTACCTTTGTCAATGCTCCCTTTGATGGATCTTCCTTATTTGGCCCCAAAGTCAAGGAAACTCTAGCCAAATGACATATGCAGACAACATATGTGTATATATGTGCAATGTATATATACATTTTATATGTATATATACATATACACACACACATATACACACACACACACGCACACACACACACACATATATATATATGTATATGTATGTATGTATATATGTGCAATGTATATATACATGCACATATATATATATATATATATATATATATATATATATATATGTATATCTACTTCAAATCCACATAACATTGAACCACACATCATGGAGGACAAGATGATCGATGTTCTACACATCGAACATGAAAGTAGACTAATTTAAAAAAGATAAAAACTCCCTGCACCTCCCAACCCCCCCGCTACTTAAATATACCAACTCCGAGATCGCACTACAGTGAAGAGAATGGCAAATTTCCTATTCTGTGCATTCTCTTCACTGTACTGCAATCTCGAAGTTGGTATATTTTATTAGCAGGGGGTGTGGGGGGTGCAGGTGGGCTTGACCCCCTGCAAAAACGTGAAATAAGAAGTTTTCATGATTTAGTTTTTTTTTTTTTTTTGAGTTCTGCATTGCATAACTTCAGTCCTCTGGCCCTCGATGATCAGAGATTCGATATTTCAATACTCTGAAGGAAATATATATATCGAATATATATATATATATATATATATATATATATATATATATATATATATATATATATATATCTCTGTCGAAAGTTAAAAACCTTAATCTCTCCCAATCCTCTATACTTTGGTTCACCAGCTACCTCTTTGATAGACTCCAGTCTGTCAGATGATTATCGGCCTCCTCTTCCTTCCTTTCTATTCATTTAAGATGCAGTAAGCTACATTTTGATTTGCAAACTCAGCATAATTATGCATTACTCATTGATTTCATGCACCCAGTGTCTGCAGTTCCATTCACCAATATTCTTGACTATACAGTTCACACAGAAATAGAATTTTCCCACAGTACAATTCTTTCAACAGCTCTATACATTTACAATGTATATCTTTGGTAAGTCAGCTTTCAGCAATTTTTCTGAATAAACCTCTTTGTTAGAGTCATTCACCAGTACTGTTGTGTGCATCACTACTCCTCATGCATCTCTTCTAAACTTGGTTTAATAATTATTCCACTTAACTTCACTGTTAGTGTCCTGTGGTACTTGACAAGAATGCATGTTTCTTTTTTATTGGACCGAAGGATACAGTTATAAGTTATGATCCAGGATAAACAATAGGAAAATTAGTCATACCAACTGCTTTTACTTTCTGTCTCTAGATAAAGTTATTTCTCTAGTTGGAGTCACTTTAAGTACAAACCTAGTGGCACCTGTGTCAATTAAAATGTGACCTTCTTTCCTAACTTAGTTCAACATAAGGTCCTTTTTGATTTATTTCTACTAAAGTATTTAGGCTTAGCTCTTTTTCCTTGCTGAGTGTTGTCGTTATGGAGCTTTCTGACTTCACTATGTCTCTATTGGTGGGTTTGAGAGGAAAGCATTACTGTAGTCCTGTTTCCAGGTGCTTCAGTTCTGCTTTTGCCTCTGTCTATAAGAGCATTCTCCTCTCCTGTGCCCAGCCCTGCCACAGTTGAAACAGAGTTCATTGGCAGGAGATGGAGGATGACTAGTAGTTTAAGCCTGTGTCTCTCCCCTAGCATTCTACTGTGTACTTTGTGGTGGCATTTGCCTAACATCACCTCAAAACCTTCCTCTACCTCTTCCCTTATTTCCTCCCCTTTTATAACTTCTGATTTGCAAATCTATAAGCTTTTCCTCTGCTTTCCTTTTCTCCTCTATGATCTTGGTGCATTATTCAGCATAATTAAGTAAAGTTTCTAGTATTTCTCCATGCCAGTTAAGGAGTACCTGTTTCAGGGCAGCCCACTGCTGCTACTGCTGCTGTTTCAACAGGAGCTGCAAGACCAGAATGCTTCTTACATACTAATTTAAACCCCTCTAAATAATTAAATGGATATTTTCCTTTATTTTGCTTACAACCAGTTGTTTTAGTCAAATCTGACCTTTAGGGTACACCTTACTGATCGCCTCTAACTGTACTTCCCTTTTCTCTTTCAGCCTTTCATACTCATTTCCTCTTGTCCTTGCATTTGGACCTATCCCTGCTTCTTTATCCAGTTTTCCA
Organism: Protopterus annectens; assembly: GCF_019279795.1. NCBI lineage: Eukaryota > Metazoa > Chordata > Ceratodontiformes > Protopteridae > Protopterus > Protopterus annectens. The sequence goes on along the minus strand of NC_056741.1, from coordinate 1,372,607,371 downwards.
TAAATTTCAGGAGGAACTACTACTTTTAATAATTGGCACAGGTTTACCAGACGTGAGTTATAGCATTCAACAACAGTATGTATTTCTTCCCTAAATTTTACAGGTTCTCCTTTTATTTTATGATACTCTTTTAACTATTGTATAAGTATGGTATTGTCCAAAAACGATGGACATGAACTTTTTCCTCCCCTCTACCTGTTGGGACTTCTCTAATGGGTGCCTGTGTTATAATTTACTTTTCTTCATCACTGGTTTCAGGGCTACTTTCCTCATCAAATTTCATATTTCTTCTATTTTGCTTTAGAGCATTTGTATTGTGAGTGTTGCTGTGTCACATCTTTTCCCAGTTTATTATCTACTTTATTCTCCTGTCTCTTTCCTTCTATTATCTCTTTCGTGGGACTGTTTCTGTCAGTAGGATGGGCAGAAGGAGGTGGACGAATGTCATCTTCAAGGAAAGTACTGGAGAGGACAAAGGTGGATAATCATCTTCAGATGTATTATTCTTCTCGCCAGATATATTACTTTTAGGTATTACTAGGTAAAGGGATAGTATATTTCTTTTTTCTGACATGGTCTTTAGATCTTTTACTTGTTGCAACAGTTTCTGGTTTGTAACGTTTAACCCACGTATTGCAGATTCCTTTTCTCTTTTAAAAGCTTCATTATACCAGTCATTAAAAGCATCCAACTGATCTGTCTTTATTCTGCTTCCTTTTTCCTCTAAACCTTCTCTGTGATTATTTTAGCGTAATCAAAGTCCCAGTTAGTAGAAATTGTTAAGTGGAGCCTTCTTTTGTAAAGTCATACCACGTAGCTAAGTACCTGTAACTTAAGACCCCATAATGATTATACATATAGCATGCTGGAGTACCTTTAGGACAGGTAGGATTCTTACTTCTCTTGCCTCCCATTATTCCCTACTCTCATTCTCACAAATACACAGGTAACACACAGTCCGGTCTGCCTTATAGTTAGGACCACCCTGCTATGACTTTATCTTAATGCATACAACACAAATGCTGTGCTCACATGCTTAAAATGTTGACTGCATGCAGATTTATATTTCTTCCTTTTTTTCTTTAATTTGTTGCAGGTAAGATATGACAAAATCCTTAAACCTTAAATTTGAATACTCATTTATCTAAAGCATGTGTACAGCCAGATAAGAGCAGCAGCTTAAGAGGCAAATTACAAAAGAAACCTGAGGTGTAAGTTAAAACACTTAACTTGTTTGGATATCCTTTTTCACCAGGAAACTTTCTGCACTTAGAGCAATCAGGTGCAGCAACCTCAGTTCAAATCCAAGTGATGGCACCATCTGTTAAGGTGTGAAATAAAAGCAAAGACAGACAGAATTTCTGGCCATATGAGTATAATATTTATTCCAAATCACAGCTCATGAAGGGGATCAAGAATTTTCTAACATTATCCCAAAGAAATATTCCAAAGACAACAGTTTTATACCTTAAAAGACATTAGGTATAGTGTAAGACATATGGTATGATACAGTTTTAACAAATCAGAATCTTACAACTGCTCACGCTGTTCATGTGAAAGGTACATGTATGTGAGCATGTCATTGTTCTTTTACTAAGGAGAGCTGCATCCGGTCACATCTTGAACTTTGTGTACCATCTTACAGTTGTACATAGTGAACGTTTGTACTTGAGAAAACTTCATTAGGATAAGTTATGACATAGGCCCCTCTGACATCTTTATTTTGTTTTTCTGGTACTATCTCAAATTAGTCGACATCACTATTCCCTCCCTTACGCTGATTTAATAACAGAGCTATAGAATTTGTCTTTAGATAACAGGAAACATGCTATCTGATTTGATGCCTGTTTCAGTAACAGGAAAGAAATGTAACATTCCATCTTAGGCTGCAGTTAGTGTGATTGACACATATCTCTAAGTATTCAGAATTACAGAAAAAAAAAAAGAATTTACAGTCATTATGTTTTTTCTCTATTCCCATTACACAACTTTGTAAGTGTGCACCAGTAATGATTCACATTGTTAGGAAGACTTCTCCCATCTAAGAGATGATGTGACCATGGAGGTGGGATTTATAAGTCTGGGGAATGTATGCAAAGAAACATAGCATAATGCTGTTCTGTTTGTTGGGTTTTTATGTATGCTCTCCATTTTATAATTTGGTGATTTATTCAGTGGATGTGCCTGAGTTGAATCCTTCAACTCTTATGAATAGCCCACATAGAACGGGGAGAAGAGACATTATTCCTCTGATTGAATACAGAGAGAATCCATTTTTGAGCTTTCAGCCCAAGACAATGGATCCACAGGTGGACATGGATTGTGAGTATGATGGTACAAGTTTTAAAAGGGACTTTTTGAAACTAGAAAATGATGTACGGAAATTGAAACGTCTGCAAATGCAATGATTCCACATGGAGGTTTGCTGAAGCCTCAGAATTGTACCACGTGGCCTTCGGGTATTAAATATGCCCTCGTATGGGAATACTTACAAAGATTTATTATTGAAATGGCACCATATTAATATGAATACTAGTTTTCAATACATGCATCTTCTTACTGACTACTTCAAACCGGAGGAAGATGCTTTATCTACTAAAATTACTAAAATGCAGACTGATATTTACAAGAAGTACCCGTCTATGATGGTGGATGTTAAGATGGACCAGCTTATAGACAGTATTGCTGTTTTTGAATCTCGATTACTTGTTTATAAGAAGAAGAAATTACAGAGGGATTCCTCTGATTTCTCCCATGGCTGTGTCTTTTCTTGGCCTAGGGAATATAATGACAATAAGACTAATAGCTCTAATGGTCATTCACAAAATCCTCCGGTTTCTGTGCATTTGATGAAGGAGAACAATGATTCCACCTTAAATACTGTTCAGATATCACGAGTATCAGAAACTAATACAGGCATACGTAGTACTACACCCCTCCCTGCTGTGACGCTGTCCAACCCTCTTGTTGTCACTCATGTCCAGAGTGGCATGCGTAGGAAGGACAGGGGAGTCATGGCACCAGAGGGATCAACTGCTGGTGGTTCCACTACTATTGGCGTTTCTATGTCTGATGTGGCAGATGAAGCACACTCTTTTAGTTCACCTTTTCCAATCAGGACCAACCATTTTTGGCAGAGGTCGCAAAGTCGTGGACGGATGAAGTGGAAGGCGCCCATGGAGAACAACAACAATACACAAACATTAAAGAGGATGTGGCAGGGCAATCATGAACATTCATATGGAATATATTGGCACAGACTTTCTCAGCATCTGAGTTAGCTGTACTTCACAAAGGTATGACTTTCATACCATCGGACAGGATGTCCCTTACTGATAACGTTATTGAATTGAAAACGTTTACACGCAATATCATGTTGAAGTTGTTATATGGTGGGGAAGCACAGGGCACTGTTGGTTTTGTTAATAACTTTAAAAAACCTAGTAGTTATGTTCCTTTGACTAATGGTGTTGTTGAAACATTTGAAAAAATGTGCTTGAAGGATATTTACAAAATCTGTGATAACAATATTAAAACTAAAAGTTTTTGTAATTTGCATGCTCATGAAAAGCAAGCGTTAAATAATCTATGACAAGATGCAACTATCTCTATTAGACCAGCTGATAAAGATGGTCCATTAGTGGTCTTGGACTATTCCTGGTATAAGATGGTTATGTTAGATATGTTAAATGACCCTATAGCCTATGAAAATATCACACAAGGCGATGTTGAGACTTGTATTATTTCTATTCATAATGGATTGCTTGAATGTTTGCAATGCCACAGCATTGACCAGGAACTTTTTAAGTACTTTTTTGTAAAGGAACCCCTTATACCTATAATTCAGGGCCTTCCTAAAATTCATAAACATCCTATTAAACCACCAATGAGACCAGTAGTGACGGGGGATGGATGGGCTTCAGAGCCCCTTTCACTTTATATTGAGCAACAACTTAAACCAATAATTTCTAAGAACAGGTACATTCTAAGGGATACTAAACAATTTTTAGAGGATCTTTATGATTCTATTTATAACAAACCACCTTCTGATACCTGTATTATGGCAACCCTAGATGTGCAATCGTTGTTTACATCTATTCCCAACTGTCAGGGGATAGATATGCCTAAACGGCATCTAATTGATGATGGTACCTATGATACAAGGAAAATTGATTTAATATGTTTTTTATTAGAAATGGTTTTGGAAAATAATTTGTTCCTTTTTGAAGATAGGTTTTTTAGGCAACGAGCTGGCGTGGCTATGGGCACACCTTATGCAAACAGCTACACCAACTTGGTTATGGCTACTTGGAAAAAGGAAAGACATGGGTTTTCCCATTACATTCTTTCGTGGGTTTGTGGATGACCTCTTCCTTCTTTGGGAAGGGGATATGTCCAGTTTTACCCAGTTTGTGGAATTTATTAACAATACCACTGGGTTTTTAAAGTTCACAGCCAATACCTCCCATACATCAGTTGATTTTTTAGATGTATGTGTTCGTAGATCTGAGCAAGGAAATTTTATTACAGAAGTACATAGGAAGGAATGCTATAGAAGTAGCATGCATCCCCAGCATGTCTTTAAGAACATAATGAAAGGGCAAGCACTGAGAGTGTCAAGGTTAACAGCTAATGATGAGAGCTTTGATGGAGTACTTGTAAATCTTGGTAAATCCTTCATTGAGAGTGGTTATTCTAAGGAAGAAGTTAACATGACTGTTGCACAAACACATAATGTGAGAACAAGTTTAGGTAGACCATATTTTTCTGGGATGAAAAGGGTAGCCACTGAAGTTCATCCTAGGGATGAGTATATGAGAATTCCAGTGACTTATTCTAGCAATATCAATCTATTGAAAAATGAGTTTTCTAAGAATTGGAATGTTCTCTGTGCTGATGAAAGAATAAGACAAATGGTTGGTGATGTTCCACATTATGCTTTTAAAAATAAGAAATCTCTCAAGAGAATCCTCTGTGGCCCTAAACTATGCTATGGGGGAGATACCCAGACTACAGGGTCTGGATATGACACTTTACCATGTGAAGAATGTAACTTCTGTAGATATCTTGATACTTCAGGGGGATTCCATCATCCATATACAGGGAAACAACTGAGTTTTCGCTTGAGAACAGATTGTAATTCTGCCATCTTGTTTATTTAGGTTATTGTTTGATCTGTTTTTCTTTCTATATAGGCATGACTTCACGCAGGTTACAGGACTGGATCAGGGAACATCTTTATGACATATCCAGACATGCTGATACCAACGCTTTGGCACGACATGTCATGACCAGGGGCATAGAACATGAGTTCAAATGGTTTACCTTTACATGTGCGTATTGCACACAGGCGACCGTCAAATGTTCGAAAGACAGTTTTCACGTTTTGAAAACTTCGAACGGAAGAAGGTTCGAATGTGCAATGAGCGAATATACAGTGAGAGTCGCTCATTGCACATTCGACATTTAGGGGCAGAGTGCACTATAGTGGGGAGTTGGAAATGGTTCCATTCCCCGCTGTAGTGCGATCTCGGAGTTAGAATAATAAAGAAGGGGGGTTGTGGGGGGCTTGCCCCCCTGCATTACACGGCATATACTTTTGCTGTCGACATTCATGTTCAAAAAATAGCGAATCGGCTGTTCGATTTGCTGCTTTTCGAACATTAGAAACTGTTGCTTTTTCCAGTTTCGTTTTTACGATGCGAGGATATGACCACTCGCACAAGTATGATTCAAGGTTTTAAAGGTAAACCGTTCAGATTTATGGTTATAGAGATGGTACCATTTAATGTTAGACAGGGGCCCATTAGGAACAGGGTTGAGAACAGTGAGCTCAAATGGATTATTAGAATGAGGGCGAATATGGGTAAAGGACTTAACAGCAATTTATCCATCCAACCCATTCTAGCCAATAGACCTTTACATAAATGAGAGGATGTTGTATGACTTTTATGATATTATTTTTATGGAAATATTTTTTATGAATGTATTTCTTATGAATGAATGTATGATATGAACATATATTCATTATTTTTTTCTGGTCAAATATGAATTGTTTATGAGTTACTGATCTTTTGTATTTATGTATATTTTATATGTGTATATTTTTGATGTTGCATCTTTAAATGCTGAATTGATGTGATGTCATCATATGGAGACTGTATTTAAATACTTGAATTGTTCAGTTTGAATTGTTTGAGGAAGCAGCTTGGCTGCGAAAGCGCTCACCTTTGTATTTATTTATTTTATTAAATCAGTGTTTTATTTAGCCGTGGTTAAGTGCTGTTTACATTTACTTTTTCTCATATATATATATATATATATATATATATATATATATATATATATATATGAGATATACTTAAGAATGTCTATACATATATGTATCTGTGTGTGTGTTTTATATATATATATGTGTGTGTGAATTACTAAATAAAATCATAAGTATATTACATATTTTATAACTACTGTATGTTAGGTAAAAATGTTCTGTGCCAGTGACTGAGTTGCTTTATTTTTGTTATTTAGAACCCCTGCAAGTGACCCTTACACCAAAGAAGCTGAAGACAGGCATTGGCAGCACAGTTATCTTGTCCTGTGCTGTAACTGGCTCTCCTGAGTACATCATCACTTGGTACCGGAACACAGAGCTCATCATCCCTGATGACTACATTTCCATTCGAGGAACCAACAACGAGACACTTCTTATCAACGCTGCTCAGAAAAGCCACTCAGGGGCATACCAGTGCTTTGCCACTCGGAAAACACAAACAGCTCAAGACTTTGCTGTCATTCTTCTGGAAGGTGAGTAGACAGTTCTCCATGTGCGCAGAAAGAATATGCAAAAGGGAAGAGTGAAGAGGTGATCTGGATTCTGTTTCAGCTTAAGAACACTATCCCACCTCCTGTTATAATTAGAACATTCTAGACTAATCATTTAGGGCAGTGACTGGATACTGTTGTTCCTCAAAGCATATAAGAACCTTGGCACCTCACATTATGCCTTGCTGCAACAGAGATATGACCTAATGCAAATGCCACAGGACACCCACCAAATGCAGTTTACACATCAATTAATTAACCAGTGCAGTTGTTTTTAAGAAGACTGGTGTTTTAACATATAAATACAAAAGTTGCTTCTTGGTTTCTATTGATGACATTTTTGCTGCCTCTCATTTCCAGGGAGAAGTTAGCTGGTAGTTATCTGTTAGTGAGATTTGCTTACTGTGTTGCTGTAAGATAAGGGCAGATGTAATTAGGGACACTACAGGGCAAATGCCAGTCATACTATCTAATATTTTATTTATGTGTTTATTTGCATTTGTTTACCAGGTTAGTCTAGCTGGGCCAAAATAATCTCTTTTTGGTATTTAAATAGCCAAATAGTGCAGAAACATTGCTTAAAGAATATCATACAACAAAGATGTTAATAGAAACACATCATGATTACTTACAAATTACTGAATATATACATCATGGCTATTTACAAAGCATTAATAATATACGAAGGAAAGGGCAAGATGAAAGTTAAAATTCACAACAGTAGATCAACAAGACTGAAGTGTACAGTACTAACTGGGAAAGAGGTGAAAATGGAGGGTTGGAATATAGTAGACTTGTATTTACTGTCAGTATTTTCTGTTTACAAACAATATTAAAAGGAAAGGAAAGATAGAAATAGCTGAGGGTGTTGATCAACTTAAATGGGGATGAGGTTAGCAACAACGTTCAGTAGAATGGCCTGGATATATTTTAAGAAAGCATGAAAGGTTGTTGAGAGAAAGGGAAGAGAAAAAAGTGTGGGGGGTGAGGGTTAAGGATATGGTAGAAAAATTACATTGGAGCTTGTAAAACATTATTAAGTGTTGAAGCAGATAATTGAGTGAGAAGGGAGGAAGTAAAAATAAAATATGTAGTAAAAAGAAGGATAACTTGGATAGGCTATGCCATTTAAAATGGTGAGGTGTTGGACAGAGATGAAGAATGCATTTAATGAGAATATTGGGGAGGTGGCTAGAAGGAGAAAATGCAAGAAAACTGGAATTAAGAGACAGCCAGAGGTTAGAGA